>NC_046662.1:54010778-54011786 GCF_010883055.1 Belonocnema kinseyi | reverse complement strand
TTGTAGTAAAGTTTTGTTTCATTCTTAAGCGACTTTTTTCACTGACTTATTCAAACTTTTGTACAGAGGTCAACATTTTTAAAACCTGAAGTAGGACCGCTTTATGTCTGTAGAGATACCTAGTTCCCCTGTGCGTGCGACGCCCAGATATGATGTGTTTTAGACACTTAGCGTAAGCGTAACACGCTCTACACTTGTCGCTGGGAACTTTTTGAACCGAAGCACGCAAAACGTTTACGTTTATTTCTTTGTCAAGTATCTCTTTGCAGAATTTTTCAACCTCTGCTTTCTTGACTTCAGATTTTAGAAGTGAAGCATCTACATGGAGTAATGCACATTCCTCACTTCTGGTGTTAAAGATTAGGCAAAGGGTCTCGGCTGCCTACTCCGAACCTTCGAAATGGAACGCTCCTTTACCAAAAATCTTCTGGGGGCTGACCATTTTCAGGATTGGATTCCTGCCTTTTTCAGTGATGGAAGCTGTACTCAGAACATTTCAATTATGAATACACTGGAGATTCAGGAATCCGCGTCCGCCTTGAAGGCCTGAAATGTATAATTACGTAACAGTCAAATTGACACGCATAATGCGTGATCTTTCGTGTTGCGACGTCAAAAGCGGTAAGCTCGTTCTTCGTCAGTTTCTCCACCTAGAAATAGTATAAGCGTGTATCTGCTTCAGAGAAACACCTTTACTGATGTTACGTCCTGGATCCAGCTTTGCGGCACGCCCAGGTATGTATAGGTCTCTCGTCTGTCAAGATGTCTAATAAATCTTATATACACCAGCTTAGGATTCTTGGGAACGCCAATGATATATTCATTCTCTAGACGAATTTTGCCTTACCTGTTTAAGGCACTCTAAATAGTGAGAAATAGAGGAAGAAAGGTGATGACAAAAAGCAGAGGGCATATGGTGTTCGCCCTGAAAGACGCCTCTTTGTAAGGTGACGTTGCTTGTCGTCACACGATATTTTCCAGATGAGATAGTAAATCTAGTTTTCCAAA
>NC_046662.1:54006719-54010678 GCF_010883055.1 Belonocnema kinseyi | reverse complement strand
GGGCATATGGTGTTCGCCCTGAAAGACGCCTCTTTGTAAGGTGACGTTGCTTGTC
This sequence comes from Belonocnema kinseyi, assembly GCF_010883055.1. Lineage (NCBI taxonomy): Eukaryota > Metazoa > Arthropoda > Insecta > Hymenoptera > Cynipidae > Belonocnema > Belonocnema kinseyi. Next base: position 54,010,623 of record NC_046662.1, on the reverse strand, counting down.
GTCACACGATATTTTCCAGATGAGATAGTAAATCTAGTTTTCCAAAGCGGCATCAATCACTATATATGCATCTTACTATGTATAGATGAACCTTCAAGCTTTCCACCAGACAGGTGATAAGTATATGACAGGAATTTGGCTTCAAAAGTTGATTACTTTAAAGGGAAAAATAAAAAATCTCTTTTTCTTCAAAAGAAGTACAGCACAGATAATATGAAGAGTTACAAATAAAAATGTATTAAAAGTTTACTTAGAAATTTTTAAAATGAATATCGACGTCAGTATCAATTTGATACGTCATTTTTATACGATTGGTATCAATTACATTTATTGTGCAAATAATAATTTTCTGGGTGATGAAGCACGCTTTAATTTTAAATTAGTATTTTATCGTATATAAATAACAGCTATTTATATAAATCATTTATATGTTTACAAAATTTTTTTAGTTTCTTAAAATTGTTCCACATTCCTGTTAAAAAATGTGAAAAATCTTACAAAATTAAAAAAAAAAAGAATTCTGGATTTTCTTCAAGGAAAACTGCTTTTCACATATACGCGTAATTTTTTACATTATTTGTAACAAATTTCTAAGATAAAGAATTTGGTTAACAGTGTCCACTATACATACTATCCATATTTCCATTTTTTTCAAAAATATACATTATAATTTATATTAGCCTTTACACCTAAAATACATTTTTTCTTAAAACTTAAACGATTATATGTACAGATTGTGAAATCAACTTTATCGAACGTAGTCAATAATCGTTTTCTCCTCTAAGTGAATTATGAAATTTTTTTCTAAGGGCCAGCTTAAAGCCCTGAATCTTTGATAAAATACTTTTTTATTTTTCTTAAAATTGATTCTTCAAAATAGAAAACCATAAAAAATTTTAACAGATATCTTAAGACATTTTTTTTCTTTGAGTTTATTTACACCTTACCAATTTTTAAGAGCCTTTTTTGTAATTTTTAAAAATGTGGATTTTATTTTACATTCCGTACAATGTTCGAGAATTTAAAGTTCTCTATCGAATATAACTCGTTTTGCTGACGTTAAAAATATTGTTCAAAATTGCACGGCTACAAAGCGGAATCGTTGAAAATAGTACAATTTAGACAACATTCGAGGACAAATTGTTTTTTTTATACTTTGCAGTACTGAAAAACTTCTCGGAAGTTGTTAGTACACTTGAAACTTCCTAAGATATTTTGAAAATACTTAAGAATGATTAAAATTCATTAAAACATCCGATTTTTCTTGTCTTAAGAATCAAATATTTGAAAATAATAAATTTGCACTATGAATATTTTCTATGATTTGGAGTTCACCAGGACACGTTTAAAGAAAATCTCAAATTTTTTCAAAAGAGTCTCAAATACATCACTGCTGGAAAGGCAAATTTTTGTTAAAATTATCTGTCTCTACCAGCGTTTGATAAAATATGCGTATATCTGCAAAATATAAGCGCGTTCCAACATTTCGCTTGAAAGTTTGCGAAATCTAAAATAAAGATAGAAACTAACTATCGTCTAAGAATGTTAAGAAAAAAACTGTTTCGTTTCAAATAAAAATTAAACAAAATTAATCAGATAGAATACTTTATTTTTGGTTACATAGTTTGTAATAATTGCAAACAAAATTACGTTTCTTTTCCTTTTTTATTTTTAACGTATCTATAAGTTGGCATACATGGATCTATTGGGTGAAGGCAATGGCCTTTTCGCATTTTACATGTGTGATTCTGGTCACATTTTGGACTGCACGGCGATGTTATTGGGAAGTTTTCGGATGTCTTTGCCTCTGTAGTGATGATCATAGTCATCAAAATAAAGCAAAGGGTCACGGTGATCCAACTAGCCATTCTAAAAAGAATTATAGTTTTATACTTTCTGTTTAAAAATAGTTTTTGGTTATAAAAATCACTATTCTAAATTGTCTCAAGTCAATTGACTTAATACAGAATTTTTATTAATAAAATTGCAAATTCTCTTTACAACAATAAAATCGTCCTAATATAAGTCAGCAAAGTTGTAATCTAGTAAAACCCATCAAAGGATAAATGCGGCTGGCAATTTAAATTTAATATTTGTAATGAAATTATTTTTGAATAAGAATTTTAAAGTTGGGAGATATAAATAAGTTCTTCAGGAAAACAGAAGCTAAACACTTGAATTGAAAGTGGCAGCTCCATGTAACAATGGAACATTACCAGAAGTCGTGATGTTAGTGAATAAGGAGACAATTTCCTTCAGGGCGGCTGAAAATATTTGGTATTAAAAAAAAAATACATTCAATAAAACAGACTAAAAAGTTATTCTTAATCTTATACAAAAATAAAAACATAATATTTTAAAAGATATTTTAGTTTTTTATAAATAAATTCAGGATAAGATTCCAAATAGACCTTAACCCCAATTTTTTTAATCTCCGTATGCTCGTGTATTTTGATCCGACAAAAATAGTATGATTTAATATTTATCTCAAGAAGAATTAATAATTCTTAAAGTAATTTAAACAAAGATTGAAGATCTGGACAAAATACACATTTTAACTTCCACTTTATGCTTCCGTATGATTAAAGGTTTTCGATATATTTTATAAAGCTACTGTGATCACCAAAATTATTTTCGGGGCGAGGCAAAGGGGAGCCTTTTCACCCCTACATAAAGCTTGAAAGGTAAAGGGGTTAATTAACATTATTTCTGTGAACAGGAAAAGAAGTACCTTTTCGCCCCCCACCCCGCGGCAGGCTGGAAAGGTGAAAGGATTTGACGAAAATTTCTGTAGCATGTCACCTCCCGAGAAAAAGCCGAGGTTAGGTTACCAATGGCATAGGGAATAGATCTAATAGTCTGCTGACTTTAGAGTGTTAAAGTTTGAGAGAAATTGTCAGTACGATGAACGAAAATACTATTTTGAATCCCTACTGACTGAAATGTGATTGGTCTTTTTTTTATCTTCTCCCTGTGCTGGGATTCATAATACTGGAGTAGAAGAAAATGTAATTTGACAAGACTTTATCTATCATACCTCATCTTAAATTTAGGCTAATTGAACTTGAAAAACATTCAGGGGTTTCCAAGATGTGAAAAATAATATCCAAGATTGTTTGTATCGAGTCTCATTCGGCGAGCACTGCAGACGGTCAGACTCGCCGATAAGGCGACTAGAATTCAGCACGGACACGCTTAAGATTTCGCTTAAGATAGATCACAGAAAGAAGTTTGCGATTAGAAAAAAATGTTTTCTGCAATACATCTGCATTCATGAATATCACTCATTATATGGTCAAATAGTCGATACATTTACCGTGACTAAGAATATAGTGAAAAAGTCTACTTTTTTCGATGCTTGAAACTTCAAAGGCAATTAGTGAGTTTAAAAAATATTTTAACAGAATTATCGTTATACAGGTATAAATTAAATCGGCTTGCTTTAAACTATTTTTGTTGATAATAAAAATCTAAGGAAAACTTTAGGGGAGTGTTTTTGACTCACAAAAGAAACTTTTGACATTATTCGACTTTTCGATGACTACAAATAACCGTACACAGAATGGTCATTGTAGGGCAGCAAAAGATAATACCACAGGCCAATCAAATCTGTCAATTCTTTTTAAAGTGCTGGTCAATAAATAAAAGAATTAAAAACGAAATTAAAAATTAAAAAGAGGGAGCTCAAACTTCATTTTTGAATATATTTGTGCTTAACTATTTTTTACCATAAGCGTTTTTTATATTTTATATTTATTTAAAATAATTCTTCAAATTCAAACGAATAATTGGTTATTGAGCCGATGCAGAAATGGTCCGTACCGATAACTTTGCTAATCTAAGTTGGTGAAATTCCACTGCTCGTTTTACTGTGAAACTGAAATGATGAAAATTCAATTGGGAA
>NC_046662.1:54002225-54006619 GCF_010883055.1 Belonocnema kinseyi | reverse complement strand
AGCTTGGAAAAGTTCGCGCGCGAACTCAGGGCCCGTTCTCACACACTCAACAAGTAGAAGCTGCTAACCATCAGGCAGCATTTTGTTGAGAGAATACGGATATTATTTGAAGCTAAGAGAAGTCTAGAGCGGAGAAAGGTGGGTCAGAGAAAATCAACAGTTCCTCTCTGACCCATATCTACTCTCGCAATACCCTCCAGTTACTGCCGACCACCCGCCCAAACCAGAGGAGGTCAACGTATTTTGGAGACAAGTCTATGAAGTGCTGCATAGACTAGACGAAGACTCAGATAACTTAAATAGCTGCAAGGAGCTGCGTGGTGACCTCATAACACCTGATTTTGTTCCGGCACCAGATAGTATCAAGACCTTGTGGTGGCTGAAGTTTCCTTCAACTCATCAGCATTTGGGCCGTACTTTCACATCACATTTAAAGTCGGAAAACCCAATTCCGGAGTGGTTGGGGGAAGGGCGCACAATACTCCTACCGAAAATAGGCAACTTGGCTGACCCGAAGAATTACAGGCCCATCACTTGTCTACACGCACTGTATAACATATTCACAGCTATCCTTAATGATAGGATTGTTCGGGCAATTGAATCTGTGTGGCAAGAAATATATGAACAACGCGGCTCAAAGAAAGACATAGCAGGATATCGGGAGAACCTGCTTATCGATAGATGTTTTTCCAAAGATGCAGCATACTACCAGCGTGACCTGTGGATGGCCTGGTTTGATTACCGAAAAGCTATCTTTTGGAAATATAGAAGATTCATCCGCAAATCGTAAGGTGCATAGAGAGATTGATGCTGCTTTGGAAAACTAGATTTACTATCTCATCTGAAAAAAATCGTGTGACAACTAACAAGGTCACCTTTAAGAGAGGTGTCTTTCAGAGCGACACTATGAGCCCACTTCTATTTTGCCTCACATTATTGCCACTATCTCTAGCACTTTGCCATTCCGACGGGTACGTTTGCGGCAAACCTGCAGATCGAAAGTACACGGCCATTCATGTGCTTTACCTGGACGATGTTAAGATCTATGCTGAAAACAAAGAGCAACTACATCTAGCTCTAGGGATTTTCGAACGATATACTACGGAAATAGGAATAGAATTTGGGTTAGACAAATGAGCCAATATTTATTTGAAGCAAAGAAAACCTCATGGCATTCCTGATGACTCTGAGCTCGTCGATAGAAGCGCTATACGACACATTTGCGCTGGAGAGACTTATACATACCTGGGCGTGCCACAGAGCCGCATTCAGGATGTGAAATCGATAAAGGATACCCTCCGAAGCAGATACAAACGCCTCATCTGGCAGATTTAGTCTTACAAACTGTCGGCGAGGAACAAAGTATCTGCAACGAACATGTTTAATGTACCGGTAGTACTCTATTCATTTGGAGTGGTACACTGGACTAGGAACGAGCTCAGATCCCTTGATATCGGGACACGAAAGGTTATTTACATGAACAAAAGCATGTATCTAAAGTCTACTGTTCCAAGACTCTACATCTCACGCCATCAAGGTGGTCGCGGGATATTGATCCTTGAATGACTTCACAACAGGATCATTTCGGGTACAGCACACAGAGTCGCAAATGGAAGAGACCCTCTTCTAAAAATGGTCAGGAAGCACGCTGAAGTGGTCAAAGGAGCGTTTCTGTACAAAGCATCGGAGGAGGCTGCTGAAACACTCGGACTCAATTTCAGTACTAGGGGTAAGCATAATGCATAAAAACTTATCTATCTCGAGCACTCAATCCTGAATGCCCGGATTGAGAAAGCACAAGTGAAAAACGTCCGTGAAAAGCTCCTCGATAAGAGGATGCACAGCATCTTCCACAGAAATTTAGAGGATCAGTCAATGTAGCGTTAGCTAAATTTTGCTTTCCTAAAATCGCCCGGATTGAAGTCTGGCACGGAGGGTTTCATTTCAGCATGTCAAGATGTTGTCATTTCCATCTTAACATACCGTCGCTGCATTTTGAGCTAAACCATTCCCGATGATAACTATAGGGCGTGCTCTGAACAACCCGAGCTTTTAGCTCACTTACTATCTAATTGTATATTTTATACTGGAACGACCTACATCCATAGGAACAATGCGGCACCAAGGGTGCTTTATTACCATCTCTGTCACTTTTACTTATATTCTCGACAGTTGTTTCATTGCATACTTAAGGCCTAACATGGTTCTTCTTGATTTCGAGTAGCGGACAATGGTAGTTATCGAATTTTTGGCAACAGGTGATAAAAACATCACTGGTTAATAGCCTGAAAAGTATCACTGCGTGTCATAAATATGCTAAAATACTTGCGGGAAATGCAAAAGGCGATCGTTCTTGGGTTGCTCCATATCATCAAGGTGTACAAGACTTTTGCCGGATCATCGTGTTTGTGGCTGAAATTTTACCGTGAATTCGCTGGGAGCGGGTTTCTCATGAATAATTAATCCCACTGAACGATTATTTTTGTTTTTCCTACACCAAGCTTTCTTCTATTTCACCAGCAACATTTTTCCTGAAGTTCATTCTGTTGCTGCATATTATAGTTTCCGTACTGGAAAAGGTTTAATCTAAATCGATCATTAAATATTGAAAAGTTTTGGCCAAAATTCGGGCAGCCTTTCTATCACTTCTTTTCGTCCTACCTAAATTAACCCATATATCTGGAGTCCTTGGTTTTACTTTCTTTGCAGCATTAATAAATGTAGATGGAATTACTTTTTAAATCTTCTACGAATTTTTCGTTTTTTATAATGTTAGTCTCATCACTATAATTCATAAATTCTTCATCTTCTTCCGATTAAGCATAGTTATTTGGATGATGAGTATCAACAGTGCTTTTATTTTCGAATGGATTGTTATCCAAAGTAAAAATGATGGAATTTTTTAATTTAATTTTTTGAAATTTATTTAAGCGGATGAAAATAAAAAAAATACTAAATATATTAAATTAATTAGTTTCAATCCACTTCCTCCAAAATATTTTTTCCGATAATTAAAAGAAAAACTTATAAAAGTTGTGAACAAATTTGGCTGAAAATATTTCAAATACTTTGTAGTCTATTCCAAAAATTGGATTATGACAGCTTAGAAATATATTTGATATATTGTAAAGATGTTCGATTACATTTTCTAATCTAAAAAAAACGTTCTTTCTATGCTTTCTTCCATTTATAACTGAATTTTAAGTCCCCTTGGTAGTTTTTCGAATATCTCATAGTGCATTTAGTTTTAATGAGAGCTACATACATTTTTGAGAGATCTGGTAGCGTTAATTTTTAAATATATTTATAAAGTATTTTTATTTAATAATAAGCATTGCGAAAATGACCATTCTTAAGTTTTGATGCATTCACAATGCAATAATTTTTCAGTTCAAGTGACATTATTTAAAACAATATTCCCCTAAAATAATGTTATTCATTTGCAATTTTATATAAAATATTAAACTTTTCGTCCAAATTATTTAATTTCATTATCTACTTCTAAATTAATGCTAGGTAATTGGGATTTCTTTCCAAAATTGTTAATTTTTCATTGACTTTTTACTTATTAAACTAATAATAAATGCAAAATAATAATGATAATTGTTTAAGACTTTCATTATTTGTTTGTAACTATCTTTTCGTCGAGTAAGGCTGAAAATTTGCGGGTATGTCTGCCATTTTAAACTTTTCTTTTACATTTTATCTATCAGGAAGTTACATATATTATTATAAGGATTACATTAGGCAATCAAAATCCTATATTTAATATGATCCTCATAGAAAATTTGAAGGATATTTAAAACATCTGTTTTATTTCAGGAAAATATATTTACAAAGAAGAAAGGGATAGTTTCAAGAAATATTCTCTCGAATATTTATTAATATTTTTTCTGAAAAAAAGCCGAAGGAAAGTTACTTACAACAAAATTACGAAAAAATTTTACTACAGTGCTACTCTTGCCATGTAGCTTAAAAAGCGTTTTTTGGTCCTATCTAATAGACACGTTTCTTTTTCTGAAAGAAATACTATTAAGAGCGTTTTTCCCACAAAATTTTTGGGTTTCCCCTAAGGTTGTACTGCTGATTACGCTAATCAGTAGTGCCGGCGGATGCGTGGTTAGAAGAGAATCCATTGCCAGGATTCTACTGCTGCCATCCTCTATCAGACGTACATGAAGTACGGTCGCCTCGTGGGACTATTTGTGACTCTATGTGCTGTCCCCAGAATAATCCTGTTGCGAAGACATTCAAGATTTAATATACCGCGACCAACTTGACGGCGTGAGATATAGAGTCGCCGGACAGAAGACTTGAGGTACATGCTTTTGTTTATGTGCATAACTTTTCTTCTCCGGATATCAAGGGATCTGAGCTCGTTTTTCGTCCTTGGA
>NC_046662.1:54000791-54002125 GCF_010883055.1 Belonocnema kinseyi | reverse complement strand
AGAGTCGCCGGACAGAAGACTTGAGGTACATGCTTTTGTTTATGTGCATAACTTTTCTTCTCCGGATATCAAGGGATCTGAGCTCGTTTTTCGTCCTTGGAACCTCTTTAAACTAATAGAGTACTACGAGGACGACAATCACGTTTGTTGCAGATACCTTGCTTCTCCCTGACAGATCGGAAGACCAAATTTGTTGGAATAAACGTTTGTATCTGTTTCAGAGAGTATTCTTTTTGGATGTCACATCCTGAATGCGTATCTGTGGCACGCCCGGGTATGTATAATTCTCTCCAGCGCAAAAGTTTCGTATAGTGCTTTTATCGACAAGCTCAAGGTCTTTAGTGATGCCATTCAGTTTTCCTCTCTTAAAGTAAATCTTGGCGCATTTGTGTAACCCAAATTCCATTCCTATTTCCTCAGTGTATCGTTTGACAATCCTCAGAGCTTGATATAGTTGCTCTTTATTTTTAGCATATATCGCTATAGGCAAAAAAGGAGTAAGCTCTTGGTGTTGAAAGGCCACGCTGGTAGAATGCTGCATCTCTGCAGACATATCTATCGATGAGCAGGTTTTCTCAAAATTCTGCTACGCCTTTCTTTGAGCCGCGTTGTTTATACGCTTTTTGTCACATAGGCTCGTTTGTCCGAACCATCCTATCATTTAGGATAGCTGTGACCAGTGCTCGTAACGAGTGCCCCGAAATCTTCTTCGCATGCCTCGCGCTCGGTCTCTGATTCGTCACTGTTCGCGCGCAATTTGAGAGGCTGAAAAATAAAATTTTATATTGTTTATTATGAATAATGTCATTTTAACTGATATAAATGTTTATTAGACGGACATAATTGAATCTTGATAAAAATAAAAATGTATTAATTGCATACTGTGTGAATAAAAAATATCATTTGGTTCTCACTGGTGCAGGATGTTTAGAACATACTTCCCTCTAGTAATAGAATTACGATAAAAATTAATAACATCTTTGACTTTCTATAAAAATTAGTGTATATGCACCTTTAGTATCGAATAATCGTCGTTCAGTACGAGCGGAGGGAAATATATCGATAGTGATACAATTTTCTTCAAATATCGATCAATTCATTACCAATGTTGACCAAGCGATAGGATACTGGTATAAATATTTTCTTGTGAGATATACAAGGTGTGTTCAAAAAGTAAGGTGACTTTTCAATTTTTGCGGGCTTCGTACATTCAAGTTTTAAATTTTTTATTTTGTTGTGTTGGTACACTTGTCACGATCATATGTTCACAGTTTTGACTATATAGCTCGTGTTGCTTTTCGGGCAGAGGCGTAAAAGGTTAGAAGGGTTTGGTG
>NC_046662.1:53972175-54000691 GCF_010883055.1 Belonocnema kinseyi | reverse complement strand
GTTGTGTTGGTACACTTGTCACGATCATATGTTCACAGTTTTGACTATATAGCTCGTGTTGCTTTTCGGGCAGAGGCGTAAAAGGTTAGAAGGGTTTGGTGTCATCGGCGATTTTCTTCTTTCGAAAAAAATGGAGCAAAGAGTTTGCATTCAATTTTTTGTGCAAAATGGAATCCAGTGCTCTAAAAGTCTTGAAATGTTGACAGTTGCATATGGTGAGTCTACTGTGAGTAAGAAAAATGTCTATAAGTGGTACAAGCTGTTCCAAGAAGGCCGAGAGTATGTCGAAGACGAACCTCGCCCTGGACGTCCCAGCACGTCAACAACAGATGAAAACGTTCAATTAGTGGAAGAAATGGTGTTGAAAAATCGTCGAATTACCATCAGATAAGTTACTGAAGATGTTGATATATTGGTTGGCTCATGCCATGCTATCTTTTCGGACGTTTTGGGCATGAGACGTGTGTCAGCGAAATTTGTTGCAAAACTGCTTAATTTTGATCAAAAGATCCATCGCATGACCATCGCTCAGGAGATATTGAATGAAGTCAGTAATAATATTCACCGGATTTGGCCACCAGTGACTTTTTTCTTTTCCCAAAACTAAAGAGACCCATGAAAGGACATCGATTTTCAATGATTGAGGAGATAAAAACTGGAAAAAGCGTTGGCACAAGTGTATTATATCTGAGGGGGATCACTTTGAAGGGGACAACATAAATATTAAGGAATAAATGAATATTTTTTGAGAAAACCATAACGTCACCTTATTTTTTGAACACAGCTCGTATTGATTTATCCAAAACAAATTTTGAAAGTTAGTGGAAAATATTCAAATTTCTATCAACGAATGGAAACACAAAAATAGCGGTCATTTAGGTAAGGGCAAATAGTTCCTGCCCCTTCCTGCGCACGCGCATGCATATGACGGGCTCTTTATATATTCTCATCAACTGAAATTTTTCCAAAACACGAGTTGCTTGACTTAGAACAGGTTTCTAAAAAAGGAAATAAAAATGTATAATAATTTTTTGGAAAAAGACTATTATTAATAATTCAATAATCTATTCATCCATCATAATTTATTAACAAATGATAAATATTCAGTGAATATTTGAACTATTCTTTCCGATAATTTACAGAAAAAATTATAAAAGTCGTTAAAAAATGTTGTTAAAAATCTTTATAATACTTTTTAGTCTAATCTGAAAATTGGATTATGACAGTTTGGAAAAAAATTTAAATTTGCGACAAAAGTAAAAAATGGATCAAAATGATTCAACCTCTTGCAGGTTCTTTTTCTATGATCTATGACCTATGATCTATTTTTCTATGATTTAAATTTCAAGATCTTACTTTCGTCCATAACTGAAATTTAAGTGACCTTCGTCGTTTTTCGAACATCTTATGGTGCATTTTATTTTAATGAAAGCTAAATAAATTCTTAAGAGATCTGTGACACCCGATTTAAAAAAATATTTATAAAGTTTTTTAATTGAAAATAAACATGTTAAAAATTACCATTCATATGTTTTCGATGCATTGAGAATGCATAAATTGTTTGGTTTAAGTAGAATTACTCTGTAATCGATAGAATCATATTCGCGAAGTAATAAATGAAAGTTCATATTAAACTCATTAGAATTATTATTAACAATTGTATGGTTACAAACATTAGCCTAAGATCTTGTAATGATTCTTAAATATTGGCGAGCTTATTTTTGTCTATAATCTAGTTTAAAATCAGTTAAAAGCATTACCAAGCTAAATATAGCAATTTTATTATTGAATATAATTATTAATGAGAGAATGCGTTTTATTCTGGTCATACGGTCCAATATAGATAAAAATGAATTCAGATGTCAATGAATCTTTATTTGTCAATTTTCATTGATATAACCGACGTACGTTTCATAATTAATGTAATTATCAACTCAAACAACAAAACTTATACATTTAATATGATTTTTATAGAAAATTCAAAGTATATTTGAAGTTTCTGTTTTTATTCAGCAAAAATATATTCACGAAGAAGAAAGATATAGTTTTGAGAATTATTATCTAAAATGCTTATTCATTATGTGTTTATAAATAAAAAGACAAAAGGAAAGTCACTTAGAAGAAAAGTAACAAACAAGAAAATTCAAAAAAGAATTTCTTTCACATAAACAGTAGCAGGAGTTAAAAACGAAGAATTCGAGAAAACTAGCACAAGTCCTTTTTAAAAATTTGTTGACAAGATAAAAAATTAGAGAATACCATTGCTCACTAGTTACTTTTTTCGATTCCTTTAAGAATTTTGATGATATAACTTGTAACAAAACTTTTTATATAACGCATCACAAAAGTTACAAAAACACTAAGACGTCTGAAAACCTAGCAAAATTTGTTTCCTGAAAATTGGTGACAAGATTAAAATAACACAGCACTTATTCTAATAATAAAAGTCACCCTTTACAATTGCCATGACAATTTCTGTTACATAACTTGTAACCAAAATTAAAAAAAGACTAAAAATTGGAGAAACCAAAAAAAATGTATTTCTTGAGAGTTTAAAAATGAATGGTGTTTTTTCTTTTTTATTGCGTATTAAAATTTTATAGAAAAGAACAAAGTATTCTGTCGCAGCCATTACGAAATTATCAAACTGACGGCTTGGACAGAGATTGGACATTATTGAAAAACAAAGTTATACATTTTCTGTACTATTCAAATAACATGAAAAAAGAAGTTGATTAAAACGTTTTAATCACTTCTATAGAAAAGAAAAGCCGATTTTTATTACGCACACATTTTTCTAAAGTACATGAGTGGTTTTATTGTATTTAAAATTTTGTTAATATATAAAAAAGAAAAGTATTTGTTTGCAGAAATTTGAAAAATTATTAACCTAACTAAAAATTGTATTCCACTGGGAGAAATAAAAAATCATTTTTAGCATGCACACATTTTCGAAAAGTAAGCTGTTTTATTGCACATTAAATTGTATTAGGAAATTGCTGAAGATAATGTAACAATAAGTTTAAAAATCATAAAATTTACGACTTAGAGAGAAACAAGGATTTTAAAAAAATTAATTGATAGTGGTTTTTATACTTTTTTAAATAATAGAAGGTACAACAAAGTTTGCCTGAAAAAGATACGCTTCATTGCGTTGTAATAGAAAAACATCAAAATGTAGGCGTTTTGATTGAAAAATTTTTAAAATTGAATCAGGAAGAAAATACATGATCAAAAATACGTATGAACTTCCAACCTCAGTATTAAAAATGTCCTTCACAAATTCAATTTAATTTATCGTGCCTAGTACCGTATGACATCAGAATCAAATATCAAAAGAGTCTTCCTATGGCTGGTGTGCGAATATGGTCTTAAATCTAACAAGCAGCCCCCAAAAATTGATTTTTAGCTATTATTTCGAAAAATGCGATCAATCAATGTTTTTCCGAAAATGAATACTAGTCTAAAAAGACATGTGGAGATCATAAATCATTCCTTGTCAAAATCATTTGGTGGCCCTGAAAAGGGTTGTATGAAATAAATATCAGTTTGAGTTGTTAACGCGTCTACTTTTCTATCGTCATAACCGCGCGTTTTTTTAAAGTGCTAAAAAAGTGTCACCTCATTTTCTGTGGAATTTCGGTTTATACAAAATCAGCTTTCCACAAGCAATTCGCAAATGTTGCAACTTTTAAATCGGTCCAGGCTTTATGTATATCAAAAATTCCTTCCAGCAAATTGATTTCAACTTCTCCTCTTCTCTTTTCCAAAACTCTGATAATTTTTCTCACGAATCTTTTTCGGCAATGGAACTCAATGTTTGCTATATTCCCTTGATCCATTGGTTGTAGTTTAGATTTTGTATTTGTTGGTAAGTTAACAACCTTTATAGCCTTCAGGGATCGAATCAATATTTTTGGATGAGCTGGACAGTTGTCTAAAAACAACGCTCTTCATTGCTGACGGTAACATTTTTTATCCATTCCCTGAAGCCAGTCTTCGTATATAGAACATGCTATTCACGATTTTTTGCTGTATTCATAATTCACTGGTAGTGACTTTACTCCTTTAAAACAACGTGGTTTTTTATTTTTTTCCCACAACTAGTAGCTTCTCTCTTTCTGTAATACACATATTAGCAGCAACCATCATAGTAATATGTTCCTTGCTGTTTTTTTACCGTGACAATCTTCATTTTTAAAAGCTTATAAACCAGATGCATTTACTCCACAGGAAATTCGATCAACGATTTCATTTCTATTCCTGAATTTATCAAGCCACCCAAAACTACCATTGAAATGATCGTGTCCTAGCTTTAAACCAAAATCTTTAGGCTTTTCTGGGATTATTAAACCTGTTACAAAAAAAATTTTTGTTTAAGATATGTTACAAACTATACTTTTTATAATTAATAGAATTATTGCTTGCGAGATAATTCATTTTTATAACAAGAGATATTTCGGGCTTAACCCGTGTAATTAAACTATGAATTTTTCTGACCTTTCGTGAAGATTGCAGTTCACTATTTCAGGGCTGACCTAAAACTGAGGAATCAGGTTATGTTGTTCATACTCGTATGTATACTCTCTACGATGCCTTTGATTGGCCAGAGCACCCCACTGTTTGGACTGGTCGAACCTAAATAGCCAAACAAGTCCTAATATGTTATCAGAGTTTTTGTAAACTGGTTCGTCTAAAAAAGGCAATTTTCCGTTTTGTTCTATTTACATGGTGAACCGGATATTAGGATGTAATTAATTGATAAAATCGATAGATTTATTTAGTTCATCTCGTCCATGTCGCCAGGTGGCAAAAGTGTCATCAACGTAACGGAACGAAAATTCTTATTTAAGCTTAGCTTGGTTGAAGATTTTAGTTTCTAGATGTTCCATAAAGACATTTGCTATTATAAGTGAGATTGGGAATACCATTACTAGCCCTGACGTCCCTTCGTAGAAATTGTTATTGAACAAGAAGAAATTTTTATTGAGATAGTGTTCTATCAAAGGTACGAGCTCAGAACGAAAGTTTGTGGAAGATTTAATAATATCAATTGTATCAGAGATTGGTACTTTCCTAAAGAGAGGTACTATGTCGAAATTCACTATGATTTTGTGCGGTTGATTGTGAATCTGTTTTATTTTTTTGATACAGTCAAATGAGTTTTGAACGTGAGTGATAAAGTTTCTTGTAAAAGGATTTAGTTTTGTAGCGAGGAAGCGTGCCAGATTGTAGGTTGGTGAGTTTATTACGCTGACGATCGGTCTGAGTGAAATGTTATCTTTGTGGATTTTTGTGAGCCCGCAAAGTCTTGGAGAGATAGGATTTGTACGTATCAATACAGATATTGTTTAACTGTCATGTTTAAAGTCTTTGACAAGGGTTTTTGTTTTACTGAAATTTGTTTTTGTAGGGTCCTTTTAAGTGTTGTGTATGTATGGTCAGTTAGAAAGTCCATGATTTTGTTGTAGTAGGCTTCTTCATTTATAATTTCTGTTGTGCTTTCTTTGTCTGCGGGTAATGTTATAATATCTTTATTCAAATTGAGTTCTTTAATTGGGACTTTTCCCTTTTTATTGAGTTTGAGGAATGAGGTTAAGCTTATCGTAAAATGTTGTCCTATGTCATATGCTTTTTCGGGTGGAAGCGTATATATTGTGGTTTTTAAATTGTTTATTATTTCTTCTTTTGGGATTTTCGAAGGAGCTGCTGCAAAATTATGTTCGTCTGATAAGGCTGAAATCATTTCATTGTTAAGAGGATGGTCAAAGATTTTTTTTTATTGTATCTTTTAGTTGTGTTTGCTTTACTGGAAGGAATTTGTCAAATTTTATTTTTTGTTTCTGAGTGGAAAGCTCTTTAATGCATTGGGATTCTTCGAAAGATATGTGACCCAATGTGGACCAAACCTCAAATCTGAGGGTATTTGATATAAAATGGTTAAATTTTAATAGTTTTTTGGAGGTAGTGTGCAAAGGAAATTTGGTGTGTTGTATTCTTTCTTTTAAAAGAAGCAAACTTGTATTTTGCATAATTGATTTGGATTTAGAGGTTCCCAAATTATTTTTCAGTTGTAAGAATTTTAGGACGATTTTGTTGTCCCTGCACCGTTTCCAAAAAGTTAAGGATGTTAGTTGCTTACATTTAAAAGTCCTGAGATTACTAAAGATGTTGGTTTTAGAAAGCATACTCTCCCCGTCGAGTTCTTTAATAATAAATTTAATGCTTTCTCGTTGATTCCTTTTGATGACATGAGATATTTCGAGTTTCACTTGTGTAAAAAAACTATGAATTTGACCGAGGTTTCGTGAACATTGCAGTTCAATTCCTTAGGGCTGACTTCAAACTGATGTATGAGCTTATTTTGTTCTTATGTACACTCTCTACAATGCCTCTAATTATTCAGAGCGCCCCACCGTGGGGAGTGGTCAAACCTGATTAGCCAATTGGTTCGTTTGATTTAAAAACTCTTTAAATGACTTTAAAAACTCCAAACAAGAATATTTGTTGTTGACAATAGTTGTTAGTGTATTTTCTGCTATTCCAAAGGTTACCGCAATGACGTTATTTTTCTTTCCACGATTTTCAACTTCACGAATCATTTTTATTTTGTCAATTAAAGTTAAAGTTTTGTAATTGCTTCTTTCCATATGGTACGCAAAATTGTCAACTTTGGAATTCAGACAGAAAACTTAGAATGAGTGTGTTGCAACATTAGTTCCTACTATATATACTACTTTTAAAATCATACTGGATACAATAGTCGATTTTGATTAACTATACCCATCTTAGAAACGGGGTGCAAAGTTTCCCCACCTTTAAAAAATCCTGCAAACATGATCGACATAATAATCAGAAAAGATTAGGAAATTACTAAACAAACTTTTGTGCTTAATTTTTTTGCTCAGATCAATTAAACAATCTATGCATCTGCTCATTGTTGCTGGATTATGTTTAAAGCGTTCAGAACTCAGGTATACATTGTCTATACATTCAGGTATGCATCTTCTTTGACTATTACAAATGAAAGCTCTTGTACTTCAAATCAGCAAAACTACAAAACTCTCTCGGGTTCTCTCGGGGTCTCTCGGGAACTGTGCCTGGAAGTTTATTTATGATTCACCGCATCTCACTTTACAGAAAAAGAAATTCAAAGTCATTATGTGAGATTGAGCTGATGTCTCAGTAGTCTAAACTGGTAATAAACTGTTTTCGCTTCCTTTCCAACCCAATAGTCCCGATTTTAAAAATGTTTGTCACTATGTTTGAATTTGATGATAGATTCCATTAGAGTGTTGCCGAGTAGTTTCGAAAGTTGAATGAAGCCCAAATGAAGATACAGCCTTACTGGAAAAAGTCACAAATTTGTGATTTCTTTATTTACATTATCATCTTGTACATAAACGCAATTTGATGGGATGTTTTTGAAATATGCAACAAAGTTTTGACAATGCGAAGCCACAGAATGATCTAGAATTATAAAAAAATAATAATTTCGATAAGGTACAATATGTGCTGATGTGCTAATTATCTGATTTGCTAATCGTACATATTGACATTTATGAATCCCATCGGAATAAAATAATTGTAGTTAGTCAGGATGTGGATATTCTGACTTTAATTAGTGCTCTGTCTCTTGTGGAAAAGGACATTTTGTTCTCAACAGAAGGAAACAGAAATGTATAATCCCGTGTTTATTGTTTAAAAATTTTGCAAGAGTCTTAGTGTTCAAAAAACAGTAAGGAATGCATTTTATTTCTCACGCATTTAATGGGTGTATAAGAACCTTCGGCTTCTTCGAGTAGGGAAAGATTAAAATAATTACTCCCAATTCTAGTTCCAGTCACTGGAAAGTATGAGCTGCTGGACAGAAACTTATTCATGCGTTACAGGAGATAAACCTTCTAAAACAAGTTTAAATATATGCAGATACATATACTTCAACAAATGTGTGACTTTTTCCAGTCAGGCTGTATCTTTCTGTGGGCTTCCTTCAACTCTTCTCACTACTACTGGTCCTATTACTACTACCACTAAAAACATATATATATCGTTAAATAGTTTATGAAAAATCTATTTTATTTTTCCAAAATATTAAAAATAGAATTTATTAATAATCTAATACATTAAGCATAAATACATATTCTTTAATTAATTTTTTATAAAATAAGTCACTAATATGTTTTTGGAACAATCTTTACATAATGTATCCAAATGCGACGAGTTGACTGCTCTTTGGAACGATTTCCACACTGCTAACCTTTTCAAACGAATAATAATTTTTCGAAAAGTTTACAGATATTTATGGTAATTCTAGAATCAATCTTTAACATTTAAATTTGAGGTTTTAAATCAATTCAGGTTTTAATTTAATTTTCCAAAGATGATTAAGTTCAATTTTACATAACTTAATTTCAAACATCTCGTTTAAAATTGTTATTCATTCTTTTGGACACATTTACATGGCTGTGTCTACAAAACCAGTTACCTTAAAACTGTTTATAAAGATGATACTTGCTCTCAACAGAAGTTGGTTGGTCTCAGCGCAACGTAAAATCATAATGATAAGCCGGCGAAACCGACGTGGGTCTTCAGAACACGAATTATGGCATGACCTAAGAAAGTTTAGAAATAATTTAAAATTCATACCAATTCTGGTCTTCAAGTCTTATCTTTAATTTAAGAAAATAAAACTTAAAAAATCTAATCACATCTTTACATTCTCTAATTTGTAAAAAAGTAATAATGCTTCCTCTATATGGAAGAAAATACATCTGCCAATAAGAAGCAATGTCCTTGTGAAGTAAGCCGACATTTTCGTTATTTTCTTAGTCACGGAACCTCGCCTAGGAGCTATGAGACCTGATAATTGGTAGAAAGGCTTAAACGTGTAAGACATAGAGGTCAAACGGACCTCAGCCTGCCTTCGTATGGATATAGTTGAAAGGAACCCTATAAACGGGCTCTCTTGGGTGTTTTAAGAAGGATCCCCATGAACAGGCTCTTCTGGCATGCATGATTGTAGTATGATAGAACAGTAAAAGAGTCTACCTAGAACGGGTCTTCCACATCCCTGGGTCGAGGGCTCTCTCGGACTGATCTCCAATTTCTGGCATCGGCACGGGAATTACCTGCGGCCTGCACAGCGACCAAGAAACAGCCCTCCGTTGGTATAGTGGCCTGCGAACGGGTATTTATTGAGTTTCTCAATCAATGTGATCACCCCCCTAAGCCATGGGTGTAGAGTGATCATGCTCATAGTACTTTGGCACCTAGGGGTTACGAAGGTGTCCTAACGGCCTCTCGGAGACACCGGAGTACCTCCCACAGTAATTGGCCTTACGCAAATATTCCAAAAGAAAAGCAAGAAAGAGAACTCCCTTACTCCTTCGACTGTGCCCCAGCTACTCCGGGAGCTGAGGGTGTGACGGCCCCTCAACGTGAGGCTATGGAAATGGGAGTTGCCAATAAGTACACTAATAAGAAGAAATGTATCAACGTTTCCCTAAAAAGAAGACTGAGGGGGCAAGCGCAGCGGGCCAGTGTAGCAGTTGCAGAGCCTGGTACATCGGCGCCCATAACGCTGATAACCATCTATGAGCCTCAAAAGCGAGGAAGAGACTCACAGAGCATTTCATTGGGGGGGGGGGGGGTGCTAAGCCTGTAAAGGGACACAAGTCGGTTCATCAGCCTACGAACAGGGGGTCGTCGGGGGTTGGGCTGACGGCCGCTCAAAGGACTGACCCCCTCACAGTGTTGGTGACGGATACGAGATACCCGGACTTGTGCTCACTACAGAGCCGAAATTCAAGACTCATTTCTGCAGCGAAAGGGTCTTTGTATTCGTGGAAGCTGAACCAGTGGCTGAAGTTTGACTACACAAGGCTTTTGCTTAAAAATGGCCTTGGGAAGGTGCATCTCTTAAGGTGGGTGAAGTTGAGTTGCTCCAGAGGATGGTTAAGGCTACGGAGTGGTTCCCAGGACCTTGGGCCTTCAACAATAGGCCCTTATATTTTTTTGCACAGGTCAACTTCAAGGTTGCTAGCTAGGGACAGGAGGAGCCTGTCGGTGGACAGGAAGATCAGGATTAAACCTAAATTACTGCTTCTGGTCTAACCATTACCCAGATTAACTTTCATCATAGCAAATGCGCTTCTGCAGCTTTGCAGAGGAGCATGGCTGTAAGGCACACAGGTATTTCACTCATCCAGGAATCCTGTTTAATCCGAGATACCATTAGGGGTGAAGGGAGGGCTGGTTCTTGTTACAGGGACCACAGAGCAGCCAATCCAAGGGCTTGAATACTGGCGAAAAATACAAGGAGAACGCTGTGGCAGGTGTATATCGTAGAAGAAACAGAATGGGTTTTACAATTGCGATGGGATCCTATGCAACACTTCAACAGTCTGAGATTATGGCCTTGCTCCAATGCGCCTGTATAGCAATGAAGTATGGCGATTAAAAAAATATTCGCAACTGCTCAGATAGCAGGGCTGCTATCATGGCTCAAAATAAAACAACGACCAAATCGCTGCTAGTATGGAAGTGCTTTGAGGCACAGAATAAGGTAGCGACAGAAAACCGAGTCACTCTGCTCTGGATCCCTGGATACAGTGGCATCAGGGGCAACAAGATATCGGACAGGCTAGCAAAGCTAGCAGCAAAGCTAAATTTTACCGGGCCTGAACCAGTTGTAGGCATTTCCAGTAGGTTGGTCCCCTCTGTCGTTTGTACAGAAAGGATAATTAGACTTCCACTCATATTCTCTGTTACTGCCCTGCGATTACGGGAAAACGTGTAACACTGACAGACAGTTACTGCATCAGTGAGTCTGAAATATCAGCCAACAGCTGATAAATTAATGGGAATGTATTTGAAATATGTTGCAACAGTAATATAAAGGAATGTTGACATTGAAATAATTTTAATTGACTTTCAATTACAAGAAAATATTTTAAAGTAATTAATATAAGTATTATTAATGAATAATTATTTAATAAAAATAAATTATTGATATTTAGATAAAAACCCACTTGCTTCAATTCCGCTTTCATGATAATTTATATACCAAAAATTATTTTTATTTTTATAAAATATAAGTTATTACTGCAAAAATATTGCTTGCCTTGAGCTATTTTCATTGATAATTTAAATTTCTAAAAAAACTTCAGGGGAATGTTTTTTACTTCCAAAAGAAAGTTTTCATTGCTGTCAGAACTTCCCACTGTTATCATGCTAACCGGTTGAAAATCCACAAATACACAGACCGACATCCAAACAGGCACAAATCGCGAAAACTTGTTTTTCGGAATCAGGGGGTCCCAAAAGATAGACATTTGTCAAAAACGGGGGGGGGGGGGCAGATTTTACACAAATCAATAGCCAACATACTTTACTTCAACTTCAGTGTCTTTTACTGTGTATTGGAATAGTTGGCCTCTTATTTACTTTTTTGGATCGTATGAATTGCTAATACTGGTGTTGCTTATTTATGTCATGCGTCAACGTGACTGTCCGCACGATTTTTCAAAGGTAGGCAATCAAAAGCTAACGACTACGGTAGAGATTAAGAGAACGTTTGAACGGAAAGGCATAGATTTTTTATAGTTTGAAAACATTGTTTGTCGATCTATTTTAATGTCATGTTCATGAAAACGTCTGCCAAAGTCACTTTAATAAAACTGAGATTTAAAAATTATAACGTTAACATTTTCGATTCAAAAAGCCGATGGAAAAAAAAGTTGGTACTGATAATTTTTCCAATCTATGTTTGTGAAAATTTACTGATTCAACTAGAAAAAATAGGGCCACTCACGATGTCCGGGAAGGGAAAAGAAGTTTAAATGAAAACGCTAAAAGTTTGGATAAGAGGTTTTTTTAGTTATCATTTTTAGAAACAAAATCCGTGAAAACGTAAATCCTATAGCTGATTCTTTTATCGAAATGTAGACATTTTTATAGAAAATCATAACATTTTCATTTTTTTTGTTCTTTTTCATTATATGAATGTAAAAAAGAAACAAAGTTATATGTGCACACAATAGATAAATGATAATAATTCCTGAAAATAGAATCAAGAATTAAGAGAGGGGAAGGATGTTCCTTTTCTGTTTTTGCAGATTGAAGTGTGAACATTTTTTGGTGGTTTGATGAAAATGGTTGCAAAAGACTTTTAAAAAATGAGGATAAAATATTTAAATCTGAAATATCCCTTGTCGGAATCTAGGCCCTACTTTGAAGCCGAATCTTCTACCTTACTAGGCTCTGGAAGTTGTAAAGTAGGTTTTAAATCCCCAACGATTTCAATGTAATTTAGACCCTACTTCTACGCTAAAAGTGTCCGAAATCGGCCGTTTTTCCGCATTAAGCGTCAAAGTAGGGTCTGTATTTAGGACAAATTAGACCCTATTTTAAAGCTCAAACTACTACGGTAGGACTTGTAGCATCAAATCAGGTTCTTTATAATCTTATACCAATACATAAGTGAATCTCGTTAAATATTTAAAATGATTTTTGAAGATTTCAATATAAATTGGTTCTGTTTTTTAGACGTAAGATACGTTATATCCTTAAAAAAAGTAATGCTACATATTTAAATTTGATTTTCTGTTATTTATTAATTAAATAAAGACAATGTCAAACTTGTTGATTTCAATCAAAATATCTTTTTTTCTCTTTATGAAGCAAAGATTAAAAAAAAGTCTTTTATTATCATAATTAATTCAATTATATTAAAAAAGACAAATATTCAGTCCAAGATTTAACGTAATATTAATCAGGAAATAAGTTTATATCAACACTAACAGTTTATTAAAAATAAACAGTTTCTCACGAGAAAAAATGATTATCCTCCTAAATCAAATAGTACACACGTAAATAGTAATATTTCTCTAAGAAAATTCTTCAGAAACTTGCAATTATTATTGTTTAGTAATAAAAATGACCAAACCATTGGAAAAGTGGTACTTTTCCTTGGTAAAAATTATTTCCTCAATGAGATCATCTTGTAAATAAATAAGGCGTAATACTCTAATAAAAATTTAATAACAATCAGTACATTTAGATGAGCAATGAGTTTAAATAATCTGAGTAAAAACCATTTTTATTTTACTTTCATAAAGTTCGAACAATTTAGGGTCTGCATTGAATGAGAGCTTAAACAGCGTCAAAGTAGGGTCTTGAGTTATAAAAATGTAGACTTTAAAGGTTTAAAGTAGCCTTAGAAAGGTGTTACAGTCTCAAAGCAGGAGATTATTTTTCATTCTGTAGGATTTAAATTTTAAAGAACGGGCTATACGTTCGAATAGCGTTAAAGCAGGTTCCCATTAGCAACTTCAAAGTAGGGTCCAAAATTATGATTCTTCATGTGAAAATGGTGATAAACTTTAAATCATTCCAATTATTAGAACACTTAAAGCATTACATAAAATAGTGGCATGCTTTTAAAAAAAAATCAGCTAAAATTTACATAAGCATATTTAAAGATTTAAAACAGTTTATGTGGCAACCGGAATATCGTAAACATTAAAAGTTTACGTACTAGTAAGTCATTTGAAACAATGCTTAAAAATATTAAATACTTCAAGAGGATTAGGTAAAGCAGGCTGGTAACCGATTGTTGAGTGCTGCTGTGGAATTTTCATCTAAACACATTTAAATTTCTTAAAAATTTTTTATGAAAACTAGTTATTTATTTTTTCATATTGTTAATTGTTTTGTTTTCCTGCAAGGGCAATGAGTAATAATATTTCGAATTTTTGAAATAAGGATGAAAAATATTGTATTGTATTTTTGTAACTTCAATTCTGTAATAAGAGTTATGTTATAATTTGTTTTAAACTTTAGGCATTTATTTTCAAAAGTAAAAATGCATTTTATTATACTATGATGTTTTAAAAATGTCATGTAAGAATTTAACAACAGAGTCAATTTCCGTAAAATCGCAATATACAAAACCACACAACGGACTTTCTATATATGAGTACTCTCATCAACTGGAATTTTAACAAAACACGAGTTGCTTACCTAAGAACAGGTTTGTAAAAAATAAAAAAGGTATCATAATTAGTTGAAGAGAGAACCTATTGAAACATAAAAAACATAAGATTTTGAGTTATGTGACGCCTTTGGTATAGGTATGATACCTTCTACTCATTTATGGCTTTTATAACATGAGTTTTATTAAAAAAATTACAGTTAAATTATCCATAAAATTAAATAAAAGTAATGACTGAAAACATTTATTATTATCCAAAACAATATTCTGCTAAAAAAGTATTATACAGTTGCAATTTTATATCAAATATTAAAATTTTCGTCCATGTTTCACTTATAGCTAAGTTTGATGAAATTTAACAAACGTAATTGTTTGAACGAATTATTTAATTTTTTCATCTGCTTCTAAATTAATTCTAGAGAAATACGATTTGAGCTAATAATAAATGCAAAACAATAAAGATAATTCTTTAAGATTGTCATTCTTTGTTCATAACTATCTTTTATAAGAGTAATGCTAAAAATTTGCGAGTTTGTCATTTTCAGCTTTTCTTTGAGTTTTTATTTATAAACAAATTATAAATATTATCATAACTATTAACCAAAACAACCAAAATTCTATATTCAATATGAACCTGATAGAAAATTTAATGTATATTTGAAACTACTGTTTTATTTCAGAAAAATATATTTACAAAGAATAAGGACATAATTTATAGAATTAGTCTTTCGAATATTTATTAATTATTTTTGTATAAATAAAACGCATAAGAAAAGTTATTCACAACAATATTATTGAAAATTGGAATTTTCACGTAACCCAGCAAAATTTCCTTGTCGAAAATTGATTACCATGATTTAAAAAGGATGGCACAGTTTCTAATAAAATAGTCATCCTTTTCCATTCCTTTCAGAGTTTATTTAACATTACCTGTAACAAAAGTAACAAAAGAACTGAGAATTCGAGAAGCCCACCAAAATCCAATTTTCCAAATTTGTTGAAAAGATAAAAAATAATACAAGACCATTTCTATCTACAGAAGACACCCCATTCGCTTCTTTTTCGAATTTCTGTTACATACCTTGTAACAATACTAACAAAAAATGCAACACGGGTAAAACCTAGTAAAGTTTCTTTTTCAAAAAATTGTCGCCAAGAAATAAAAAGCAAAACACATTTTTTGCAGCAAAAGTTACGCTTTGCGTTTTCTTCAAGAATTTCTTTGATAAAACTTGTTAACAAGACTAAGAAAAAGTTAAAAATTCACGAAATTCAGAAAACTAACTATCTTCAAAATGTATAAGCGAACCTGACATAAGATAACGCCTTTGTTGAAAAAAGTTCTCCTTTAGATCGTTTGATAAATTTTTGTTACATAACTTCTAGAAAAATTCACAAAACAATGAAAAAATCGAGAAACCTACAAAAACATGTGTTCCTTGAAACCTTTTTTGCAAGATCAAAATAACATAACACCTATTTTGACAAAAAAGTCGTGCTATACGTTTCTTCTCAGAATTTCTGTTACATAACGCATCAGAAAAATTAAAAAAAGACTAAAAAATCCAGAAACTCGGAAAAAGTTGTTTCTTGAATTTTTGTTGGCAATATGGAAGTAACACAGCACCTATTCTTATAATTAAAGTCACCCCTTACGCTTTCTCTGACAATTTTGGTTACATAACTTGAAACTAAAATAACAAAAAGTCTGAAAATTGGAGAAGCCAAGAACAAACTTATTTTTGAAAAATCGTTCACAAAGGATTAAACAAAAGAAAAAAATAATTCTGGTCAAAATTGTTTCTTTAACAGTATTTATTTAAAGGTCTAGTTTTACTTTTCTTTTCAGGGAAAATTTACAATTTTTATTTAATCCTGATGATCAAGGCCTCGTTTTATTCTTTGAAGGATTCTCTACCATTCTATTTGGTAGGTGTTGATTATAATTAAAACTATGATTGTTTATAACAATAAGACCTGCATAGGAATCTAGGGATCTAGGGATAGAATCTAGGGGTTTGCGTCAAAGGAATATTTTTTAAATAGATTTGAAAATTTTTTTCTTGTGTTCATATATTTTTCAGAAGTAAACATTTGCAGTCCACATTGCAAGTACAAAATAATAAATTATAAATAATTATAATTATAATAAATGATAATATATAAATAATTTTATTGTACATTAAATTTTATTATGAACATTCGAAGTTTTCGTTCGAAGAAATTAAAAAAATTATCAAACTCACTGAAAATTTTATCCTATTGGCAACAATAAAAACCATTTTTATCACACATACATTGTTTTAGACTTAAGCGGCTTTTATTGCACATTACATTTTATCAGAAAGCTGTAAATATTAGGTCGCAGCAAGTTTAAAAACTATCAAGTTTGTGACTTAGTAAGAGGTGGAGAATTTAAAAGAACTGTTTCGTATAGTTTTTGACACTTATGCCATTAATCAAAAATTAAAAAATGTTTATAGAAACCCTATATTTTCGCCAGTATCAATTTAAAACTAATTTTTAATTATATTAGCTTAGAGCAAACAAATTTTAGGTCTTACTAACGTGAGAATGCAGGATCGCATATATGTATAAACTTGAAAATAAAAAACTTCCTTCACAAATTTAATTTAAAACGAACATACGAAATTAACAATTTTCCGAAAAAAATCCTAAACGTACACATTCCTCAAGGATTGACTTTAATTCCTATTAGTTCAGATGAACAATTTAAGTTTTCTAGAAATAACTATGACGCGCTCAATCAAAATTGAACTAAAGAACATTCTGAGACTGTAAAAAAAAAAGAACATCCCATCTACAATCATTCAAAATATCAACAGTGGGTATATTTGATCAATTTTCTTTGTGAAGATTACGATGATTTGTTTATTAGTTTTTAGTATTTACAAAACATGAAATGCTACAACGTTGTCAAAGTAATTTATTCAATAACATTATTTGTAAATAATTAATAAACAATGTGAAGCCAGCTAATTGTTATTGTTTCTTTATTTATTGTTGAGAAAAAATATTCTGAAAGTAATTTGCACAAAGAAATTAAAAAAGTATGCATAAAATTGATATTCTAACAAGTGTTACTCAAGAATAAATGAAAAATGTATTGTATTTCTAACAAAATATAAGAGGGAAGTGTATTTGTAAGGAACTGCACATACACGCATATACCACAAAAATATTAAAATGCGGTCTCATTACATATCCCTATAGCTACCTGAGTAAAAAGGCTTCAAACTTGATTCGGCTTGATTTGTCCTCAATCAAGATATGCTGAAGTCAAAAAGTAGACATTATCAGAAGATTTGAGATTTTCTTCAGTGTTCCTCAATAAACCATTTTGGTCAAAAACGCTTATTATCTACTTAATACGTGTGCCAAAGCACAATCCAAACAGATTATTATTTGAAAAATTATCTGGACGACAGATGGCAACGACATACATACAGCATTGTAAAACCGATTTTTTTCGGTTTCAGGGGGTTTCAGAACGTGATGATTCAAAGAAATCCACTGTAGTCAGGTTTTACACAAAGCAATGCTTTTTTATAATGGTGAGAAACTAAAAAGTGAATTTGTGCTTCTTTGATTGCTTTAATTTTAACGTTCAGTTTCAGGATTAGAACCAAAAATACCAGACTTGGAACATGTCGAACACAAGGCAAACGAGTATGACAGAGAGGAATTATAATCTGGCACAGATCGTTGCAATAGAGATGTTTTTGGAGATAATGGCAAGGACAATGATTCAAATTGAATATCGAATTACCGACATTCACACAACAATTTCTACAGGTAATCCCTAGACAAATTGTTGGGCAAAACATAGCACAAAAAATTCCATGACATTGTCGGAAAATCCGATCTATGAGAAAGCTGACAAACAAGAGCTACCTGCAGCATCACTAGATCAGTGAGAGCTAAGGGATAAGAAGCGACACATATATGTGGAAGACAGGGATGCTCCGAATGTTAAGAGAAGAGTTGAAAGAGACCCCACTAAAGACGTAAGAAAAAAACCTCATGATAATGAATATGTTATAAAGCAAAATCAAACTTCAAGTATTTAAGAGTTATATGAATGTATTGAGTCAAGAGTTTGAAAACTGATAAACGAGAAAAGGCAACAAGAAACACGTTATAGTGGTTTGCCGGACAAAATTATAATTGAGATATCCAATAAAGAGTCTGGGATAATCAGAAGTGGTAAATTAATAGGTGTTTCGGTTAATCATTTCGATCTTTTCGCAGAATTTGGCTGTTTGTTTTCATAACAATAAGAATTACCCTATCAATAAAAATATTAGTCATCGTTTTCTACAACTTTTTTCCATCTTTCTGGCAATGCATGAATTCCTTTCCAAGACAACTGTTCACTTTTTTAAGGTAAACAATTCATCGAGCCAAATTGTAACTTCTTCGTAAGACTGGACGTTTGTCTCTGAAAGTCCGTGCCGTATCGATCGGCATAAGTGGTAGTCCGATGAAACCAAGTCCGGTGAATACGGTGGGTGGGGTAGGATGTTCCATTTCATGTTTTCCAAATAGTTTTGGCATGGTGTCGCAACATGAGGGCGTGCATTGTCCTGTTGAAAAATTACTTTCTTGTGTCTTTGCGCGTAATCTTCTCGTTTTTACTTCAACGCTTTGTTTAGTTTAATTAATTGTTGTTGGTACCGTTCTCCAGTAATCGTTTCACTAGGTTTCAGCAGTTCGCAATGCACAGCTCCTCTATTGTGTCACCAAATAAACAGCAAAGCCTTCTTTCCATATATATTGCGTACTGGTTGTGATTCTGAAGGTTGGTCTGGATCTACACATGAGTTTCTTGAGTATGGGTTGTCAAAATAGATCCACTTTCCATCACCTGTCACAACTTGATGCAAAGAAACCTATTCTTTTCTGCCTGACTAGCAGAATTTCACAAATGTTTTTTTGCCTTCAATGTCTCTGTCTTTCAATTAATATGGAACCCATTTCCCTTTTCTGAACCTTTCCTAATGCGTGTAGATGTTCGAAAATGGTGTATTGCGCAAGAATGTATGCATTTGCCATTTGCTTTAACGTTTGCCTTGAATCTTCATCCAATTAAGCTTGCAAATCTTCATCTTCAAACGTTTTGTGCTGACCTGAACGCTCCTTATCTTTTATATCGAAGTCACCAGTTTCATACCGCTGAAACCATCGTTCACAAGTTCTTTGGGTTATAAAATTTTCCCGGTAAGCTTCAACCAATAATCTATAAATTACAGCAGCCATTTTCTTCAAATGAAAGAACCTAATTGAACTTCCCCGCAAAACAGCTTTTTCAGGTGCGTAGTTTGACATTTTTAAAGCTTTCAAAAAACATGTTCTTTACACAATGACAATTCAGAACAAACTTACTTTTGGTGTCCTATGTTCAAGATTCGAAGCGGCATAGACGCCATGCGTCTATGACAACAAACGTATTAGAAACGCCATCTCTGAGCAAAAGCGATATCATTAACCGAAACACCTATTAAATAAAAATACAAAATTTGAGATTTTCGAGGATTGTCTATGGTCTGCAATTAAAACTAAAAAATTAAAATTTGTGTTTGATCATGAAAAATGTGAACGTGTAGAGAAAGAGAATCTGAGTGACGATCGAAACAAATTCACAGATACTTTTATTAACAGAACTGACACTTCATATTATAACAGGATCCTGACTCTGTCAAATCCCTATGAGATATTTATAAAATTGAAAGAGTATAAGAGAATGGAGTCGACAAACTATTCAAACTTCAAGGAAGAGGAGCTGTTAGTCAAAGTAAACATTGCTACACGTGCTAAATTGTCTCGAGTCAATTTCTTTCCTAAAGAATTTTCATTGATAAAATTCCAAATTCTGTCCACACCAATAAAATCATTCTCACATAAGTCAGCCAAATTGCAGTCTACAAAAACTCATTAAAGAATAATTACGACTGGCATTTTAAATTAAATATTTATAATAAATTTTTTATTGAAAAACATTTCTAAAATTAGAAAATATACCTTAGTTCATTCTCTTTCGCAATGTTTTAACTCACTCATGGGATAGAAATAATAAATTGAAAAACAAATAGTGCTGGTAACAGTAAAAATAAATTATTGAACATATAAAAACATGATAAAAATACGCCTGGATTAAAATTGGCAGCCTCTAGTAACAATGAAACTTTAACAGAAGGCGTAAATGTGAGTGAATAAAAAAACTTCCCTCAGGGCAGCTGAAAATATTTGTTTACTCTAAAAATGTCTTCAATAAAAAACACGACTAGGAAAGTATTCCGAAAATTATACATTAAACAAAACATAATATTCTTAAAGTTACTTTAGTTTCTTATAAAGAAATTCAGGATAAGATTCTAAATAGCCCGTATTTCCTATTTTTTAAAACTTCGTATACAATTTCCATTTTTGATTAAAAATTTTAATTTTAATATGAATAATGTACGAAAAAGTGATGATCGCGAGAATATTAAGTTTTGGGAGTAAAGAGAATTTATTATACTGAACAATGTTTTTTTATTTCTTACAAATAATAAATTTCCTCATAAATCAATTAAACCCAGTTTTCCTACTAAATACGTGGAAAATAATTTTTTCATCCCACTTGACAGAGTAAAAAGCTAAAAATTTAGTACGAAAATCTCTAGCACGAAAAAAACAAATAAATTGCAGCACCGAGACTTACACCAGGGGCGTTAACTTCGATTCATGGTAATTAACTTTTAATTTCCTACTTTAACGAAATCTCATTTTATTTTACAATTGTACAAAGTAATATTTATTAGTAAATACGAAACGACAATGACGGCTGCAAGTAATTTGAAAATACAACATAATCAAAATTTATTTTTCTCTGAAATCCATTTAAAACTTCACCAAACATTTAAGTAAATAATGCATTTTTCAACCAAAAAGAATAACTGAAATTTCTCATTCGGTAACCGATTTTAAGGGAATCATTGACATTGCATCATTTAAAGTTTGCTTGATATAACATTTGCAAACATTACTTAACGAGCATGAAACTTCATCCAATTTTTTCTGAATGTGTGTGACAGAATAGTTTTGAATAATTACACCACGTGCACTAATGATTACTTTTGTTCGATAAAGTTTCATGATCAATTTTTCTCCTTGTGTTCATTATATTCATGAAAATTTTTTTAAGAATGTCTCTCTTTGACGTTCAATATGGTTAAATATAAAATACTTTTTGTTCTTAAATTTTTAAACAAAATAATTCTTACAATTTAGAAAAAAATCATGAGTGACAGGGGAGTGTGAGTGTTGGATGAATGAGAAGAAACAGTTGTTTACGATAGGTGAGTTATGGTGAGAGCGAGAGAGAGAGATTTTGACCGAATTTCAGAGTGGTAGTTTAGAGTTAGATTGAACGATTTGCATTGAGGTTTACAAGCGAAGAAAAAGAAAATATGACGTAGGAAAGAATACCTGGCGCACCGTTTACATAGTACGAAGGCGAAGGGGTTTTTTGAAAAGTAGCGACAAACACCGACCACGAGTAGCGAAGTGGAGCAGTCGGAGGATAATGAAAGGGTTAGAGAGCAGTTAGATGAGGAAGGGGAAAATTAGAAAGCGCAAAAGAATATAAAGCCTCGAGAAACTTATCAGATGCCTCGGAGTGGAAACCTGCAAAGGGTTTGACAGAGCGAGGACACATAAGGCAGAAGTTAGGGAGGGTGTAAAAGAAATGAGAAAGAAATGGAAGAAATAGGATGCTCTATGGAAACCGAGAAAGAGGAGGTATTTATGAAACTCGATAGCATAGAAAGTAAACAAATAGGGCGTATGAACAAAATGGAGAACTGAAATGAGTTTGCTTGAGGATAAGGCCAGGAAACTATAATACGGGGGTGAGAAAAAAGAAAAGGTGAGAGTGGGAGATGTAGTCAAGTGGGATGGTAAGAAACTGCAAAAGGAATAGAAGAAAATTCGCAGATGACTGAATGGAATATAAGTAAGACTAGAAGCAGAAGAGAGAGAGAGAGAAAAGAAAGCGAAATATAGTGATTGAAGGAATAAAAGAGGACTCGGGAAAGGAAAAAGTAGAGAAGCTAATGAACGATTTGGGGCTCAGGCTAGAATTGATAAAGGGAAGGAACGAGGGTAAAGTTTGGATAGGGAAATACAGGGTGTAAGTGAATAGGGTAAAGTGGATCCGGGACGAAGAGAGAGAAGAATTGAGATCAAAGAGAACAATACATGAAAGAAGGGTAAACAAAGGTCATGAGAGTCGGAGAGACACCATAGAAAATAAATTGAGAACAGGAAGGAAGAGGGGGAAGGAAAAAAAAAGAGAGGAGTACGTGTGGTTTTCTGGAATGTGTCAGGGTTAAAAAACAAGCACAAGGGATTCTTTGAGGCTATGGAAAGTGGGACGTAATAATGCTGAGTGAAACGTGGTCAGATGAAAAGAATTGAAAGGGTTTGAAATTAAAGAACATAAGAAGGGAAGGAGGTGTAAGAGGTATAAAAGTTGGAGGAGAGACCATAGTTTGTGTGTATATAAGGAGAAGGAAAGAGCAAGGTTAGAGAGTATTAAAGGAATTAATAAAAGAAAGGAATGTAGAGCTGATCTTAATGGAAGGAGACTTAAACGCGTGGACAGGAGAGTTAGAGAAGGGGGGATCATGGGATGAAGAGAGCAAAACTTTTCCAAGAAATTGCAATATATTAGAAGAGGAAGGGTGGTTTATTTTCAATCGAAATATAAAAAGATATAAAGAAGGGGAAGTGGCGTTTATAAGTAAAGGGCAGACTGTGATAGATTACGTTCTAGCAGAAAAAAGAATACGGAAATGAATGGATAATTTCGAAGTAGATAATGAAATAGGCTCAAAACATTTTCCGCTAATAGGGACATTGAAATATTATGGATAGCAGCAACGTAGCAAAAGAAAGGAAAGAAATGGCAAAAAGAAAGTAAAAACGGGAAGATGGAGAAAGGACAAATTGAAAGAATTCAAAGAAAGAATGGCGAATGAGGAGATTAGAGGATTGTAAGGGGAAGACGTGGACATTCGCCTTGAAAAGATAAAAGAACTGACAGCGACAATGAAGAAAGAGGTAGGGATAGGAAAAGAGGAGGAGACAAAAAAAGTAGATGATAGGAGAGATAGGGAAACAGGATTATAATAGGAAAAAGAGAGAACATAAAGGTTTGTTAAGTGATGAAAGGCAGTTTGATGATAGTAGGTATGTGGAAGATGTAGAAAAAGCGATTGGGAAAAGGAGGGAATGGAAGGTGATCAATAGGGTACAAGGGGGAAGGAAGGGCATCAATGAGGAAATCGAGATATTTTGAACGATATTAAGAACAAGGCTTTGAGGTTTGGAGGGGAAGGATTGAGAAAGGATACGTGGGAGGTATGCAACAATGTTTGGAGAGGATACGGAGAACAGGGTGGGTGGTACCGATCATGAAAAAAGGACAGGGCAAGAAGATAGAGTGGTATGGGGGTATCAAAGAGAAAAGGAAGGGAAGTGGAAGGGATCATTACACACAACCAGACGTACTTTAGAAAAGGGAAGGGAACAGTAGACAAAATCTACGTACTGAATGATTCAGTGAATAGGAACTTAGGGAGGAACAAAGGAAAACCAGTGGCCCTATTTATAGATTTTAAAGCGGCATTTAACTCGAGAAACATAAATATGTTATAGCAGTTTATGAAAGAGAAGGGGATGGATGAATGGTTATTCGAAAGAATGAAGGAGATATTTCAAGATACTAAGATAAGGATTAGGATTGGAAAACAAAAGGGAGAGGTGTTTTAAAGTGGAACGGGGCTCAGGCAAGGGTGCCCAATGAGTCCACTACTACTTAGTCTCTTGTTGGCAGATCTGAAGGATGGCGAGAGAGGGATGACTCTTGTAATGACAGGGTTTATAGAGTACGTAAGAATTAAAGACTTAACGATCAATCTAAATAAGACAAGGATAATGTGTTTTAGAAAGAGAAGGACAAAAGTAGAATATGAATGGAAGATATGCGGGGAAAAAGTGGAACATGTCGTGGAAATTAGTTACCTAGGCTTCTGGTTTGAGTCGAAAGGCGGGGCTGAACTACAGGTTATGAGAAGGACAGAATGTGCGACTGAAGTAATGGAGTAGGTGTAGGCTATAGGAAAGAGAAGGTTTAAAGATGACTGGAAGATGAGACTGCAGATTTTCGATGCGGTGGAACCCTCTGTTTTGCCTGTTGCGTTGACTGGGGAGTGTAGTAGTGGATCCAGGTTTCATCCATGGTTATGAATCGGCGCAAAAACTCGGTCGGCTTACGCGAAGATAATGCCAAATCCTGCTGGGAAGTTGTCACACGAATTCGTTTTTGGTCCGCTGTGAGCAAACGCGGCACCCATCGCGCGCAAAGCTTCTTCATGCCCAAAACTGAATACACGATATTGCATACACGTTCCAATAATATGCCTACAGCATTAGCTACCTCTCTCAATTTTACTTTGGGACCATTCAACATTTGGGATCATTTATCATGGATTTTTTCGACATTTTCTGGTATAGTGACCTCTTTTGGGCACCCAGATCGTTCAGCATCAACTGTGCTCGTACGGCCACAACGAAACTCGGTAAACCACTCATGAATCGTTCCAATCGACGGTGCAGAGTCCGAATAATACTTACCCAGCTTGGCCTTGGTCTCGGATATCGTTTTCTTGCGAAGATAGTAGTGTTTGATCAAAATTCGAAACTCAGATTTTTCCATATTAAAAAAAACTCGGAGGTTAGTCGCTTCTCAGTGCTGTAACTTGTAAATGCGTAAGCATAAATGGCTGAAGTTTTGACAGGCGTCATTTGAAGGATCAAGCTCGACGAAAATGGTTCACATTAGTGAATACTAATGCCATCTCTTAGAATTTTCAGGTACTTATCAGACTGCCTAGCACAGTACGTTACAAAACCATTTATACTACCATAATAATACTTACTACCTAAATAATAAGATTCTACTTATATTAAATTATATTTTATCACTTTGTCTTCACACAATTGTTTTCGAGATTTGCTGAATATAGAGTTTCCTGGGCTTCTGTTCCATCTTACCATTTCCGTTAACATGGATTCACGTTTTATTTACATTAATGTCCTTCTACAGTAGTGCGCGATTTCCTTTCCATACTACATGATATTTTTCTTCTTATTCCTTCCAGTCTCATCATCCAGCTTGCCCTCGTCGACTTCCATCCAAGATCCACCTCATCCTATTATCCACAATCTCACGAGCCGTTTTCTTCCCTGTACATCTCTCTAAAACACGCCTCCATGATTCTATTTCATAATAACAGGCTGTACATCTTCTTACCTCTTCCCCTAACCATTAACTGCACTCAGTTATTCCTATTCCCGTCCGAAAACGTATAACTTTGCTCCATTTACTATCCATTTTTCCCTTCTTTAAATATTCTGGTTATCATTCAGCCTTTACTACCTTATAGCATCTGTTATACTTAGATTCCAAGATATTCTTTAGTCTTTTATTCCCTTCTTCAGCTATAGGTTCATTCTCTAACTCTTGCTATACTCTGACCTCTGCTCTTATATCGCATTCTCTTCCTCTATGTTGTCTCTCTTCCTCTCACATTTATCCTTCAGTATTACCCCTATTCTCTTTGCTTACTACTACCCGCAAAATAAGCTGGTGCTATCCTACTTCCTTCTTGCCCTTTTAGCTTATCCTCAAAATTTCATGCTCCCTTCATTTTTCTAATAACAATTTTACCTCTACCTAATTCCGCCCCTAACATATATCCTGGACAACTTCAGCTCGCTTCCATTACATATCTAAAGAATCTCTCCTGCATACTTTCCACCCTCTTGTGCTTCTTTGATCCCCAGGTAGCCACTCCGTAATTTAGGAATAAACACATTGACGCATGAAATATCTACAGTCTCATCTTCCAGTCATCTTTAAACCTTCTCTTTCCTATAGCCTACACCTACTCCATTACTTCTGTCGCACATTCTATCCTTCTCCTTACCTGAAGTTCAGCCCAGCCATTCGACTCAAACCAGAAGCCTAGGTAACTAATTTCCACGACCTGTTTCACTTTCTCCCCGTATATCTTCCATTCATATTCTACTTTTGTCCTTTTCTTTTTAAAACACATTATCTTTGTGTTATTTAGATTAATCGTTAAGTCTTTAATTCTCACATACTCCTTAAACCCTGTCATTACAAAGGTCATCCCTCTCCTTCACTCTTTCGAATACCCATTCATCCATCCCCTTCTCTTTTACAAAGTGCCATAATATATTTATGTTTCTCGAGTTAAATGCCGCTTTAAAATCTATAAATAGGGCCACTGGTTTTCCTTTGTTCCTCCCTAAGTTCCTATTCACTGAATGATTCAGTACGTAGATTTTGTCTACTGTTCCCTTCCCTTTTCTGAAGTACGTCTGGTTGTGTGTAATGATCCCTTCCACTTCCCTTGCTTTTCTCTTTGGTACCCCCATACCACTCTATCTTCTTGCCCTGTCCTTTTTTAATGATCGGTACCACCCACCCTGTTCTCCGTATCCTCTCCAAACATTGTTGCATACCACCCACGTATCCTTTCTCAATCCTTCCCCTCCAAACCTCAAAGCCTTGTTCTTAATATCGTTCAAAATATCTGGATTTTCTCATTGATGCCCTTCCTTCCCCCTTGTACCCTATTGATCACCTTCCATTCCCTCATTTTCCCAATCGCTTTTTCTACATCTTCCATATACCTACTTTCATCAAACTGCCTTTCATCACTTAACAAACCTTTATGTTCTCTCTTTTTCCTATTATAATCCTGTTTCCCTATCTCTCCTATCATCTACTTTTTTGTCTCCTCCTCTTTTCCTATCCCTACTCCTTTCTTCATTGTCGCTGTCACTTCTTTTATCTTTTCATGGCGAATGTCCACGTCTTCACCTTACAATCCTCTAGTCTCCTCATTCGCCATTCTTTCTTTGAATTCTTTCAATTTGTCCTTTCTCCATCTGCCCTTTTTTACTTTCTTTTTGCCATTTCTTTCCTTTCTTTTGCTACGTTGCTGGTATCCATAATATTTCAATGTTCCTATTAGCGGAAAATGTTTTGAGCCTATTTCATTACGTACTTCGAAATTATCCATTCATTTCCGTATTCTTTTTTCTGCTAGAACGTAATCTATCACAGTCGGCCCTTTACCTATACACGCCACTTCCCCTTCTTTATACCTTTTTATATTTCGATTGCAAATAAACCACCCTTCCTCTCCTAATATATTGCAATTTCTTAGAAAAGTTTTGCTCTCTTCATCCCATACACCCCCCTCTCTATCTCTCCTGTCCACGCGTTTAAGTCTCCTTCCATTAAGACCAGCTCCGAATATTTATCATTTGTTAATAAATTATGATGGGTGAATAGATTATTGAATTATTAATTATAGTCTTTTTCCAAAAAATTATTATACGTTTTTATTTCCTTTTTTAAAAACCTGTTCTAAGTCAAGCAACTCGTGTTTTGGAAAAATTTCAGTTGATGAGAATATATAAAGAGCCCGTCATATGCATGCGCGTGCGCAGGAAGAAGCAGGAACTTGTTGCCCTTACCTAAATGACCCCTAGTTTCTGTGTCTTCATTCGTTGATAGAAATTTGAATATTTTCCACTAACTTTCAAAATTAGTTTTGGATAAATCAATACGAGTTGTGTTCAAAAAATAAGGTGAGGTTATCGTTTTCTCAAAGAATATTCATTTATTCCTCAATATTTATGTTGTCCCCTTCAAAGTAATCCCCTCAGATATAATACACTTGTGCCAACGCTTTTTCCAGTTTTTATCTCCTCAATCGTTGAAAATCGATGTCCTTTCATGGGTCTCTTCAGTTTTGGGAAAAGAAAAAAGTCACTGGTGGCCAAATCCAGTGAATATCATTGCTGACCTAATTCAACATCTCCTGAGCAATGGTCATGCGATGGATCTTTTGATCAAAATTAAGCAGTTTTGGAACAAATTTCGCTGACACACGTCTCATCCCCAAAACGTCCGAAAAGATAACATGGCATGAGCCAACCAATATGTCAACATCTTCAGTAACTTCTCTTATGGTAATTCGGCGATTTTTCAACACCATTTCTTCCACTAATTGAAAGTTTTCATCTGTTGTTGACGTGCTGGGACATCCAGCGCGAGGTTCGTCTTCGACATACTCTCGGCCTTCTTGGAACAGCTTGTACCACTTATACACATTTTTCTTACTCACAGTAGACTCACCATATGCAACTGTCAACATTTCAAGACTTTTAGAGCACTGGATTCCATTTTGCACACAAAATTGAATGCAAACTCTTTGCTCCATTTTTTTCGAAAGAAGAAAATCGCCGATCACACCAAACCCTTCTAACCTTTTACGCCTCTGCCCGAAAAGCAACACGAGCTATATAGTCAAAACTGTGAACATATGATCGTGACAAGTGTACCAACACAAC
>NC_046662.1:53969626-53972075 GCF_010883055.1 Belonocnema kinseyi | reverse complement strand
TCCAAGGACGAAAAACGAGCTCAGATCCCTTGATATCCGGAGAAGAAAAGTTATGCACATAAACAAAAGCATGTACCTCAAGTCTTCTGTCCGGCGACTCTACATCTCACGCTATCAAGTTGGTCGCGGAATATTAAATCTTGAATGTCTTCGCAACAGGATTATTCTGGGGACAGCACATAGAGTCACAAATAGTCCCACGAGGCGACCGCACTTCATGTACGTCTGATAGAGGATGGCAGCAGTAGAATCCTGGCAATGGATTCTCGTCATAATCCAATTTTTGGAATAGACTACAAAGTATTTGAAATATTTTCAGCCAAATTTGTTCACAACTTTTATAAGTTTTTCTTTTAATTATCGGAAAAAATATTTCGGAGGAAGTGGATTCAAACCGATTAATTTTATGTATTTAGTATTTTTTATTTTCATCCGCTTAAATAAATTTCAAAAAATTAAATTAAAAAATTCCATCATTTTTACTTTTGATAACAATCCATTCGAAAATAAAAGCACTGTTGATACTCATCATCCAAATAACTATGCTTAATCGGAAGAAGATGAAGAATTTATGAATTACAGCGATGAGACTAACATTATAAAAAACGAAGAATTCGTAGAAGATTTAAAAAGTCATTCCTTCTACATTTATTAATGCTCCAAAGAAAGTAAAACCAAGTAAAAGTGACAGAGATGGTAATAAAGCACTCTTGGTTCCGCATTGTTCCTGTCGATGTAGGTCGTTCCAGTATAAAATAGACAATTAGATAGCAAGTGAGCTAAAAGCTTCAGTTGTGCATAGCACGCCTTATAGCCATCATCGGGAATGGCTTCGCTCAAAATGCGGCGACGGTATGTTAAGATGGTAATGACAACATCTTGGCATGCTGAAATGAAACCCTCCGTGCCAGACTTCAATCCGGGCGATTTTAGGAAAGCAAAATTTAGCTAACGCTACATTGACTGATCCTCTAAATTTCTGTGGAAGATGCTGTGCATCCTCTTATCGAGGAGCTCTTCACGAACGTTTTTCACTTGTGCTTTCTCAATCCGGGCATTCAGAAGTGAGTACTCGAGATAGATAAGTTTCTATGCATTATGCTTACCCCTAATACTGAAATTAAGTCCGAGTGTTTCAGCAGCCTTTTCCGATTGTTTGTACAGAAACGCTCCTTTGACCACTTCAGCGTGCTTCCTGACCATTTTTAGAAGAGGGTCTCTTCCATTTGCGACTCTGTGTGCTGTACCCAAAATGATCCTGTAGTGAAGTCATTCAAGACTCAATATCCCCCGATCACCTTGATGTCGTGAGATGTAGAGTCTCGGAACAGTAGACTTTAGATACATGCTTTTATTCGTGTAAATAACCTTTCGTGTCCCTATATAAAGGGATCTGAGCTCGCTCCTAGTCTATTGTACCACTCCAAATGAATAGAGCACTACCGATACATTAAGCATGTTCGTTGCAGATACTTTGTTCCTCGCCGACAGTTTGTAAGACTAAATCTGCCAGATGAGGCGTTTGTATCTGCTTTGGAGGGTATCCTTTATCGATTTCACATCCTGAATGCGGCTCTGTGGCACGCCCAGGTATGTATAAGTCTCTCCAGCGCAAAATGATGAGATAGTAAATCTAGTTTTCCAAAGCAGCATCAATCTCTCTATGCACCTCACGATTTGCGGATGAATCTTCTATATTTCCAAAAGATAGCTTTTCGGTAATCAAACCAGGC
The DNA here is from genome assembly GCF_010883055.1 of Belonocnema kinseyi. Lineage (NCBI taxonomy): Eukaryota > Metazoa > Arthropoda > Insecta > Hymenoptera > Cynipidae > Belonocnema > Belonocnema kinseyi. Next base: position 53,970,342 of record NC_046662.1, on the reverse strand, counting down.
CATCCACAGATCACGCTGGTAGTATGCTGCATCTTTGGAAAAACATCTATCGATAAGCAGGTTCTCCCGATATCCTGATATAGCTTTCTTTGAGCCGCTTTGTTCATATATTTCTTGCCACACAGATTCAATTGCCCGAACAATCCTATCATTTAGGATAGCTGTGAATATGTTATACAGTGTGTTTAGACAAGTAATGGGCCTGTAATTCTTTGGGTCAGCCAAGTTGCCTATTTTTGGTAGGAGTATTGTGCGCCTTTCTCCCAACCACTCCGGAATTGGTTTTTCCGACTTTAAATATGAGGTGAAAGTACGGGCCAAATGCTGGTGAGTTGAAGGAAACTTCAGCCACCACAAGGTCTGGGTACTATCTGGTGCCGGAGCGTAATCAGGTGTTATAAGGGCATCATGCAGCTCCTTAAAGCTATTTAAGTTATCTGAGTCTTCGTTCAGTATATGCAGCACTTCATAGACTTCTCTCCAAAATACGTCGACCACCTTTGGTTTGGGCGGGTGGTCGGCAGTAACTGGAGGGTATTGCGAGAGTAGATATGGATCAGAGAGAAACTGTTGATTTTCTCTGACCTACCTTTCTCCGCTCTAGACTTCTCTTAGCTTAAAAAAATATCCGTATTCTCTCAACAAAATTCAGTCAATCACACACGGAATTCGGGACGCGTACTGTCTTGCCCAGCCTATCTTTATGGCGAGTGTAT
>NC_046662.1:53965211-53969526 GCF_010883055.1 Belonocnema kinseyi | reverse complement strand
CTAATTGAATTTTCATCATTTCAGTTTCACAGTAAAACGAACAGTAGAATTTCACCAACTTAGATTAGCAAAGTTACCGGTACGGTCCATTTCCGCATCGGCTCAATAACCAGTTATTCGTTAGAATTTGAAGAATTATTTAAAATAAATATAAAATATAAAAAACGCTTATGGTAAAAAATAGTTAAGCACAAATATATTCAAAAATTAAGTTTTAGCTCCCTATTTTTCATTTTTAATTTCATTTTTAATTCTTTTATTTATTGACCAGCATTATTTTTCTGATCACAGCCAAATATGTGTTGTTTTACTTTTATCGGTACTGATCATTTTGTTGCATTTTTTTTATTTCGCTCTTAAAAATATCGCAATAATAATATCCTTAAGCGTCTTTTTCAATGTGATCCCTAATAAACGTTAAAAATCTTAGTTTTATGACAGTGACTTTTATAGGTGTTTTCATGACTATGACATTAAAATATATCGATAGACAAGGTTTTAAAACCATAAAAAATTTATGCTTTCCTGTTCAACCGTTTTCCTAATATCTACCCCAGTCGTGAGTTTGATCATTTTTAAAATTGGCGCGTGTCGCCAAAGTAAATTGAGAAGCTTCTAGTTTTTTATTCTTTAGATCAGGAAATAAAAAAGAAATAACAATAAAAACCGTTTCATTACCTTTTGAATGCCTATCTTTGAAAAATCGTGCTGACAGTCACCCTGAGGCATGGTATAAATAGGCAATATCAGTAACACCAATTCATACGATCCAAAAGAGTGGATAAGACGTCAACTATTACCATACACAGTAAACGAAACTGTAGTTAAATGTGTCGACCGTGATCCACCTCTAATTTACATGGAACGTAAGTTATACACTTTACAAAATTCTTGATTATTATTATGTAAAAGTATCGACTATTTGACCATATAATGAGTGATATTCATGAATGCAGACGTATTGCAGAAAACATTTTTTTCTACTCGCAAACTTCTTTCTGTGATCTATCTTAACCGAAATCTGAAGCGTGTCCGTGCTGAATTTTAGTCGCCTTATCAGAGAGTCTGACCGTCTGCAGTGATCGCCGAATGAGACTCGATACTCAATTAGCCTAAATTTAAGACGAGATATGATAGATTAAGTCTTGTCAATTTCCATTTTCTTCTACTCCAGTATTATGAGTCCCAGCACAGGGAGAAGTTAAAAAAATACCAATAACATTTCAGTCAGTAGGGATTCAAAATAGTATTTTCATTCATCGTACGGACAATTTCTCTCAGGCTTTACCACCCTGAAGTCAGCAGACCATTAGATCTATTCCCTATTCCATTGGTAACCTAACCTCGGCTTTTACTCGGGACTTGACAGGCTACAGAAATTTTCGTCAAATCCTTTCACCTTTCCAGCCTGCCGCGGGATGGGGGGCGAAAAGGTACTTCTTTTCCTGTTCACAGAAATAATGTTAATGAACCGCTTTCCCTTTCAAGCTTTATGTAGGGGTGAAAAGGCCCCCCTTTGTCTCGCCCCGAAAATAATTTTGGTGATCACAGTAGCCTTATAAAATATATCGAAAACCTTTAATCATACGGAAACATAAAGTGGAAATTAAAATGTGTATTTTGTCTAGGTCTTCAATCTTTGTTTAAATTACTTTTAAGAATTATTAATTCTTTTTGAGATAAATATTAAATCATACGATTTTTGTCGGATCATAATACACGAGCGTAGGGAGATTTAAAAAATTGGGGTTAAGGTCTCTTTGGAATCTTATCCTGAATTTATTTATAAAGACTAAAATATCTTTTAAAATATGATGTTTTGAATTTTGTATAATATTAAGAATAACTTTTTAGTCTGTTTTATTGAATGTATTTTATTTCAAATACCAAATGTTTTCAGCCGCCCTGAGTGAAATTGTTTCCTTATTCACTAACATCACGACCTTTGCTAAAGTTCTATTGTTACTTGGGGCTGCCAGTTTCAATTCAAGTGTTTAACTTCTGATTTCCTGATGAACACATTTATATCTCCGAACTTTAAAATTCTTATTGAAAAATAATTATATTACAAATATTAAATTTAAATTGCCAGCCGCAATTATCCTTTAATGGGTTTTACTAGATTACAACTTTGCTGACTTATATTAGAACGATTTTATTGGTGTAAAGAGAATTTTCAATTTTAATTATAGAAATTCTGTATTAACTAAATTGACTTGAGACAATTTAGAATAGTGATTGTTATAACCAAAAACTATTTTTAAACAGAAAGTAAAAAACTATAATTCTTTTTAGAATGGCTAGTTGGATCACCGTGACCCTTTGCTTTATCTTAATGACTAGGATCATCACTACAGAGGCAAAGACATCCGAAAACTTCCCAATAACATCGCCGTGCAGTCCAAAATGTGACCAGAATCACACATGTAAAATGCGAAAAGGCCATTGCCTTCACCCAATAGATCCATGTATGCCAACTTATAGATGCGTTAAAAATAAAAAAGGAAAAGAAACGTAATTTTGTTTGCAATTATTACAAACTATGTAACGAAAAATAAAGTATTCTATCTGATTAATTTTGTTTAATTTTTATTTTAAACAAAACAGTTTTTTTCTTAACATGCTTAGACGACAGTTAGTTTCTATCTTTATTTTAGATTTCGCAAAGTTCTAAGCGAAATGTATGAACGCGCTTCTATTTTGCAGATATAAGCATATTTTATCAAACGCTTGTAGAGACAGATAATTTTAACAAAAATTTGCCTTTCCAGCAGTGATGTATTTGAGACTCTTTTGAGAAAATTCAAGATTTTCTTTAAACGTGTCCTGGTGAACTCAAAATCATAGAAAAAGTTCATAGTGCAAATTTATTATTTTCAAATATTTGATACTTAAGACAAGAAAAATCGGATGTTTTAATGAATTTTAATCATTCTTAAGTATTTTCAAAATATCTTAGGAAGTTTTAAGTGCACTAACAACTTACGAGAAATTTTTCAGTGCTGCAAAGTATAAAAAAAAAAACAATTTGTCCTTGAATTTTGTCTAAATTGTACTATTTTCAACGATTTTGCTTTGTAGCCGTACAATTTTGAACAATATTTTTAACGTCAGCAAAGCGAGTTATGTTCGATAGAGAACTTTAAATTCTCGAAGGTTGTACGGAACGTAAAATAAAATCCACATTTTTAAAAATTACAAAAAAGGCTCTTAAAAATTGGTAATGTGTAAAGAAACTCAAAGAAAAAAAATGTCTTAAGATATCTGTTAAAATTTGTTATGGTTTCCTATTTTGAAGAATCAATTTTTAATTATTTTGCAAGATATTTAAAAGGCTTAGATGTTTCAAAATGATTTACAAAGAATGTGAAACTTTAAAAGCCTTAAAAATTGTACAATCTAATTCACATTTTTAAGGATCACAGAAACTAGGCTGTTTAAGAATTTTGAAATATTTTGTCATTTTCAGTGCTTGTTATTTGAAAGAATGAATTCAATTAAGTAAAAGACATAATATTTAAAATTTTATCAAAGATTCAGGGCTTTAAGATGGCCCTTAGAAAAAAATTTTATAATTCACTTAGAGGAGAAAACAATTATTGACTACGTTTGATAAAGTTGATTTCACAATCTGTACATATAATCGCTTAAGTTTTAAAAAAATTGGTTTTTCGTTGTAAAGGCTAATATAAATTATATTGAATATTTTTGAAAAAAATGGAAATATGGATAGTATGTATAGTATGTAACTAAAAAAATGCTGTAAACATATAAATGCTTTATATAAATATCTGTTAATTATATACGAAAAAATACTAATTTAAAATTAAAGCGTGCTTCATCACCCAGAAAATTATTATTTGCACAATAATTGTAATTGATACCAATCGTATGAAAATGACGTATCAAATTGATATGACGTCGATATTCATTTTAAAAATTTCTAAGTAAATTTTTAATACATTTTTATTTGTAACTCTTCTTATTATCTGTCCTGTACTTTTTTTGAAGAAAAAGAGATTTTTTATTTTTCCCTTTAAAGTAATCAACTTTTGAAGCCAAATTATTGCAGGAAAAAATAAAAAAGGTAAAGATAAAAAGGTAAATGTCTTTGCAATAATACAGTCCCTGAAGCTGCTGCAAAGACGCATTATGCTATCAGTGCGTTTTGTTAGTAACCTGGATTGACTACCGGAAAGCTTTTGAGTGATCATCTCATATACTTATCACCTGTCTGATGGAAAGCTTGAAGGTTCATCCATACATAGTAAGATGCATATATAGTGATTGATGCCCCTTTGGAAAACTAGATTTA
>NC_046662.1:53951277-53965111 GCF_010883055.1 Belonocnema kinseyi | reverse complement strand
AGCGGTCCTACTTCAGGTTTTAAAAATGTTGACCTCTGTACAAAAGTTTGAATAAGTCAGTGAAAAAAGTCGCTTAAGAATGAAACAAAACTTTACTACAAAGACAATTTTAAAGCACTTTGGCGTGGTATATTTTGTTGAAAAACCATTAGAAACGAGGCGAAAATAATCAAGCGAATTTCTTGACATTTTATGTGAATATAGGTGACATAAAAATTACAAATGTTAAATTATTGTTGCATCAAGAGTTTATTATAGAGGATGGATCTCATTTCAGCTCAATCAGGCTAGCAGCTTCAAAAAAGAAATTCTCAAATTTCTTTGGGCACTAAAGTAGCTCCGCTACTTTTAATGAAAATTCAAATTTTGAGTGAAGGTGCTGACTTGATTCAAACAAGCACGTCCACTACATAAACATTGAAAGAAAAAAAATAATAAAACACGTCATAAAATTCTCAAAAACATTATTTTTTTAAAAAGACATTTATACTTGATAGAGAAGGGATAACTTTATCCGTTAAGGGTTGAAGCCTAGAAATTAGAGTAGTGTTTTCGAGAAGCCCAAAACTCAGAGACTCTTCTGACACTGGAAAATTCCCAGCAAGATTATTTTTTGACAAAGTCATATATAGGTGTTAGCGAAGGGTTGAGTTTAGATGTCAAAGGTTGGAGCCCAAAAATTAGAGAGGGTATTTTCGAGATGCCCAAAAATCGAAGACTCCACTGACACTAGAAAATTCTCAAAAATATTATTTTTTGACAAAATCATATACACGTGTTAGAGAAGGGTTGATTTTATACGTTAAGGGTTAAAGCCCAAAAAATCAGTGAGAGGAGTTGCCAGGAGCTCAAATATGAGAGACTCTGCTGTCACTAGATAATTCCCAAAAGTATTATTTTCTGACAAAGTCATATCTACGTGGTAGAGAGGAGGTTGATTTTAGACGTGAAGGGTTTGAGCCCAAAAATCGGAGTGGATATTTTCGAAAAGCCTAAAAATCAGAGACTCCATTGATAATGGAAAATTGGTAAAAAGATTAGATTTTTACAATTTCATATCCACGTGGTACAGTGGGGTTGGTTTTAAATGTCAAGGTTAGAGTCAAAAATCGGAAAAGGTATTATCGAGGATCCCAACAATCAGAGACCCCATTGTCATTAAAAAATACTTTAAAAAGATTACTTTTTGGCAAATTTATATCTACGTGGTAGAGAGGGGTTGATTTTAGGTGTTGAGGGATGGATCCAAAAATCGAAAAGAATATTTTTGAGGAGCCTTAAAATCAGGGACACAATTGACACTAGAAAATTCTCAAAAATATTATTTCTTGACAAAGTAATATGTACGTGGGAGAAAAGGGTTCATTTTATACGCTAAGGGCTGTAGCCTAAAAATCCAAAAGGGAAGTTGCGAGGAGCCAAAAAACTAGAGACTCCACTAACCCTAGAAAATTCCTTTAAAGACTTTTTTGACAAAGTCATATAAACGTGGTAGAGAGGGGTGGATTTGATACGTTAAGAGTTAAATTAAAAAATTCGGAGTGTTTTTTTTCGAGGAGCCCAAAATTCAGAGACTCTAATAGCGCTATAAAATTTGGAAAAACATTATTTCTTACAAAGACGTAATTGCCTGTTGATACGATTAATCGGTGTTGATATTTTTGAAGAGCCCAAAGAGCAGAGTCCATAGTGACACTGTAGAATTAATAAAAGATTATTTTTTGAAAAAATCATGATTGCCATTTCACATGAAGCTGTTTTTTAATGTTAATAGCTGGAGTCCAAAAATCAGTCTTATTAGTTTTATAATACCCAATAAGCAGTCTCTTGTAACACTGTAAAATTAAAAAATGATTTTCTTGAACAATGTCATAGTTGCCCGTTAACAAGGAGCTGTTTTTTAACGTTAAGGCTTGGAGCCATCAAATTTTTGGGCTCTATCCCTTAATGGCTAAAATTCACCCTTCTATACCACGTATATATGATTTGATCAAAAACTAATATTTTTTAGAATTTTCTTGCGGTAATCGAGTCTATGATTGTTGGGCTTCTTAAATATACCCACTCCGATTTTTGGTCCCCAAAACTTAAAGTTAAAAAACAGGCCTTTGTTAACAATCTAACATGATTTTATCTAACCCAATCTGTTCGGAATATAACAGTGTCACAAGAGTCTCTGATATTTTTCGAATTTGACGGTTCAAATGGAGTCTCTGATTCTTGGGCTGTTCAAAAATTCGAACATCAAGTATTAAGTTTTTATTATTGGGTTTGTGTTTTTTCTGAATTTTTGTTTGGTGCTTTTGAAACCCTAAATTAAAATCTGGTTTATTTTGGGGTTTGCAAATTTTATTTTTCGCAAAGGGGTGACTTTTTTAAAATGGGGGTGGTTTAAAAAATTTGTTTACGTGCAGAATAGTGACCCCCGACTGACACTCATACTTAAGACTCCTTTTATGCGCGCAAGAAAACAATATAAAAAAAATAATTGCTAATAGCCAATTATCCAACAATTTGAAACTTTATTTTGTTTTTCATTGTATGATTTGCATGTTTTTACTTATTTCAACCCTTGTCTGACAAGGGGATTCTTAGGTCTGTCTTTTCTTTTTTTCAATGTATACTCTCCTCAATGAAAGGTACATACCACAGTTCTTCTAAGAAAAATAAACAAATAAAATTCTAACCGATTTACTATATCCGTACTTTAAAAAATTTTTATATTAAAATGCCCTTTTACTACATTTTTGAAAAACATTTTATATAATTATAACATTTGATCATTCGTTTTTTTTAAAAAAACTCTGTTTGTCGCATTTTTATTCTCAATCGTTAGGAAATTTTGCATTTTATTAACATTATTTATCCTTTAATGGTTTCTAGTATTTACGTTTTTAAATTAAATTATAAACAAATTGCTTCAAATGAAAATTTTATTAATAAATACGAAATATGTGTGAATTCAGAGACTAAATTCATTGATGTTTTTTTGTGGTTTGCGGAAAAAATATTAATTTCGCATTTATTGTTAAAATTTTTGTTTGAAACAATTTGTTCCTACTTTTAATTAAACACATAAATACTCGGAACTATTTAAAAATACAAAATTTAAATCAAATGCACAGTTGTCCAAACGATTGATCATAAAAATATGATGAACAGAGTTTTTATTGAAAATTAGAAATAAATATTCAATAAATATCATAATTATATTAAATGTTAAAAAATGGACTTGTTAAAAAATAGACTTTTTTAAAATTTCTTGTACTAAAGATGCTAGCAGCCAGCACCTCCAACCTAAAGTCGGTTTTTTGAGTAAACTAAAAAAGCGCAAAATCGACATCAGTGCCCCAAAAAATCCTAAAATTATGGCATAAAATAATACTGAAATTTCGTTGTGAAGGGGCTAGCGGAACGCACCTTATTTTAAGCCAGACAACCCACGATTTGAAAAAAATGTCAAGAGAAAAAAGAACGTTCTGTTCAAGGAACGCAAAGAAATCCATTGTGCGGTTAAAAAATGCAAGAGACAAAAAAATATAAAGGGACGAAAATTATGCAGCCAAGAAAGGTCTATGCTATAATTAATTTTGGGTATGAGATGTGTATTACTTGTTTGAATCGTAAAAAATAAAATTAAATACATTAAATTTCATTTGTTGAAAATACCACACTAGACGCGAAACAAATAAGGAGATGACAAAAATTTTCAACTAAAAAGGATTAAAAAATTTGTTTTAAATTATTGTTTTACATTATTTCTCACCATTATTTTCCAGATATTGTTTTTGAGTAAAAACTCACTATTGTTAATTTCAAAAAATCTTCACATTTCGGGTACTCCTTAATCGAAAAAATCCCTTTTTTATTATTGTGTCTGTCTGTCGTTGTCGTCTGTATACTGGATAACTTTTGAAAGAATAATCTGCTTGGATTGTGCGTTTTCACAATCGTATTGAATTGATTATGCGCGTTTTTTTTTACCAAAATTGTACCAGAAAAAAGTTTCCGGGCAGAAAATTATGCATGAATCTCAGAAGAATATAATATTCGGAGATTAAATTATAGAAGTTAACATTGTGCGTATTTTTTTAAAAATATTTTCGGAACACGTCATAGTTCTCATCAGTTCTCATCAGTCATTAATTCTGAAGGAATGGGGATGTTTAGGATTTTTTTCGGGAAATTGTTAATTACGTATGTCTGTTTCAAGTTAAATTTGTGCAGGGTATTTTTAATATTGTCGTTGGACGTTTATACCTATTTCCGATAATGTAGTCTCTTTTTGAGTTGATTAAAAATTTTTTAATCGAAAGGTCTTAATTTTTATGTTTTTGCACAACAACGCAATGATAAAAACCTTTCTCAGGGTCCTCAATTTTTCTTTCTAGTAGACAAATAAAATACGTCTCACTGCAAAAATAAAGTCGCTAGATCTAATAGTTTTTACGGTTAGCCAGTGTAAATAAAATTGAATTTTAATGAATTCCGACAAAAATAAATGTTTATGGAAATATTATTATATTTTGGATTATTTGCAAAATTATTAAAAAACGCTCTAAATTAATTATATAACGAATTTTCCATTTCTATCTAAGTCGGAAATTTGATCATTTATAAACATGCTGCAACATTATGTTTTACCATTTTCTAATAAAATGTAATGTGTAAGAAAACCGTTTACTTCGTAAAAATATACATGATAAAAATAATTTTTTTATTTCTTCCAGCGGGATAAAATTTTTAGTTAGGTTGATAATTTTGCAAATTTCTGCAAACGAATAATTCGCTTTTTTATAATAAATTTAACATACAATGAAAATATTTATGTTTTTTAAAAAAATTCGTGCGCAACAAAAATATGTTTTTATTTTCTCTCAGGATGATTAAAAAGTCTTAGTAAACATTTTTTGTTTATTTCACTTAAAAAGTACAGAAATATTACTTGGATTACTTTGATTTTTCCCCTATAAAATTTTAGACGCCACAAAACTGCTTATATCTAAAACTCTCGTGTATTAGAAAATAATATGCAAAATTTATGCATATTTTCTTCTAAAATTCTCAACTTCTACTGAAGTGATAAATTTCATTATTCTTAAAAATTCTGCAACAAAATTTTTCGCGTTTTTTAAATTAAATTTAATGCACAATAAAACTGCTTACTCCTAAAAAAAAGTATGAATAGTATCAACATTTTTCAAATCTATTCCATCACATATGAATTCTTAACAATAAATGGAAAAGTTGAATTTCTACAAAAAATGTAAAATTGAATAGTTGATATTTTAACAACAAAAAATTCAACAGTAGATGCATTTTAAACCTACAAACATGAATTTTCTAACAAATATCTCAATTTTCCAGTAAAAAGGACTAGAAAGAAGTCTAAATAACTCCACTGCACTTTAATTCACTTCATGAAACGCCTATAGAATGTTGTGCAATACTGATGCTACGGTTTGGGAAGCGCATCAAAATGGTAACAGCTCTTTCATAACGCAAAAATTCTCGGGTTTGCGCAGGCCAGAGCACTAGTGCGCATGCGTAGTGGAGTTGGCTGTGCACGAACTGTGAGGTTCGCGCAACCGAACTCTTCCAACCAAACAGATTCAGTCATGATAACCAAACCGGTTTGGTTGCCACAAATCAACGTTTGGTTCAGACAACCGAAATACTGCCAACCGAACCCAGTTCAGTCAGATCAATGAAACCATTTCTTTGCTTGTTTACTTTTACTTAATTATTTAAAAGGGGGGATTATTTCTGAATTCTCTAAGAGGAATCGAAAATTATAAGTTTTTTGTTATGAAAGTTGTTTTGTCTGATTTAGTGTTGCCAGCAATATTTTGAAGACAGAAATTTTTCTGTGTTCCTCGAACTTTAAGTTCTTTTTTGTTTCGTTTGTTGAAATTAATTTGAAATAATGTCCGCGATAAATCGATTAGAATGATTTTTATTGTTTGAAAATGAATAGCATGACTCTTTTTGTTAGAATGGGTGTTATCTTATTATAATCCGACAAGAAATGTTTCAAGAAATACATTTTTTTAGGTTTCTCGATTTTTCTATTCTGTTGTTTATTCTGTTGCAAGTTATATAACAGAAATTTGGAGAGAAATTGGAATCTTTAAGAAAGTAAGTTCACTGGATTTCGCGAATGTTTACCTTTTTTGTTACAAGTTATACCACAAAAATTCCTTTTAAAATCTAGAAAAGTAACTTTTGCGGTAAGAAACTGTGTTTTGCTTTTTATATCTTAATAGCGAATTTAAAATAAGAAAGTTTCCTGGGTTTCTCCAGTGGTGAATTTTTGATTGATATTATTAAATGGTATCTAACAGAAATTCGAAAAGAACTCAAATGAAGTGTCTTCTTTAGTGAAAAGTGGTATTGTGCCATTTTTTATCTTGTCATCAAATTTGGAAAAATGGAATTTTATTGGTTTTCTCCAATTCTTATTTTTTTACTTCCGTTACTGCTTATGTAACATAAATTCTTGAAGGAATAAAAAAATATGACTCTTGTTCTTAAAAACTGTGTCATTTTATTTAAAACATGGTAATCAATTTTCGAACCGAGCAATGGAGATTAAACATCCGGTTGATTTGGCGTGGAAAGCGAAGACAATGAACATCAGTTAGAGAAAGCCGCGTCAAACGGTCAAGCAGGAGCAATTGATGTTCTTCCTCAACCTATTGATGATCGAACACGAACACATCCTCCAGAGGTAGATGACCTTATACAACCAGAGGCAGAAGCAGAGGTTCAGCAACCAAAAAAGTGACGAAAATGGACATACCATATGAACATAGATGTTATGCGCCTTTATTTTTTGGCAGAGGAATATGGGCAAGGTGCAAGGAGAAAATATCATAAACTTTTCTCACTCAAATAACCAGAGCTAGCTACAAAAATAAATGAGCAGTATCTGGCAGATCAAAAACGCTCAATATCTGTAAACAGACTGCTTTCGGCTGTTGAAATAGCTGCTATCAAAATTGAAGTGGAACGGCAGCTTCCTGTTCATGAGCTCTCCTTGAAAGATGTGGATAACGAAGACTTGATTAAAGCTGAAGGCATAGGTGCTAGGGATAATAAGCATCATGCACCGGATTCATTAGAACCACCTCTGGATATTACTAACCATGATGTGGATAGGGAAATCTCAGAAAAACTACAGCACTTGGAAAGGAATTTTGGTCATGCTTTACTACAGTTCAGATATATAGAATCAACTTTAAAGCATTCTCTGTCCAAAATGAACATCACGAGTTATCTGCCTGCACTAATAGCACATCTCGAAAGGAAGGTTTTACCAACTTATTCAAACGTAGCACAAACTGCGTTAGAGGTGCAAACTCTTGTATACTGTGCAGCTGTGGCAACCGTTAGAACATTAGGCCTGCAAACTAGGCCTGAAAATGCAGTTTTTGTCCCGGCAAGGGATCGAGATCCACAATGGAAGATCAGATCGAATATGGATGTCAGCAAAGCAAAGTGAAAATTGTGTCGATTAACGCAATATAAAAAAGGAAATAGAACCAGAAAGCTGATGAACCATGCTACTAAAATCATCTACACTCGGCACATCGAGACATTAACACCAGCAATATTGGATGAAATTTAATACTCTCAATGACAGGGATTTGATGTCCTTACTGTCAGACTGCGTCGGTACAAGAAAAGTAATGCACGAAGGCAACAGAATCAAAACTTTCAGACAGATGAAAGAAGATTCTATCGTGAACTAAGAGTAAAGCCAAAATAACCACCAAGGCACCGAAGTCCCTCAATTGGAAAATATGACTAACTATTGGTCGGGTCTTTGGAGAAAAATAAACATATGCAATTTGTCACAAAAATTTGTCACAAAAAATTGTTTAGGTCAGATGCTTATTCTGGGCACAAAAGAGGGTACAATTTGTATGCATGTGTGAGCATGTGTGGTTACAAACTTTTGTCAGTATGAGGTTGTTGCTACAAATAAGAACAATGAAATATGTTTAGAAAAATTCGGATAAATGGAAATTATAAAAAGATTAATTAAAAGGAACAAAAATACAAAAAATTACACATACGCAAAATTTGTAAGATTAAACAATTAAAGTTTATATTCTCGTGGCTTTTCGACTAAAAAGTGCACCCAAGGCACATGCCTTAACTTAAAAGGATGTAATAATGATTTTTTAATTATAATAGAACATTTTTTAATTACAATACAAGATCATTAAATTTTAACGACAAGTGCAATATCACACACATGCCCACAGGTACACAAAACTCGTACCCTCTGTTGTCCCCAAAATAAGCATCTAACCAACAACATTTTGTGGACCTATTTGCTTATGTTTGTGTGCACAACCTCCCCTCCAAATTAACTACAGTTCGCACGGGACACCTTGTATCATAATATTATTCACCGTAACGAAGAATCCTTTTAAAGTTTCATGTATCTGCTTTGTTGCGGTGGAAATTTTGAGCAAAAATTTTTTTTGATGAAAATACAGTAGAAGTTTTCTTTTCCAACTTACGTCTACACGGAATTAGATATCGTGTTAAAAATTTGGCACGATAAACAGAAGGCACGCAAGAATGTGTCTCGGGTCCTGAATAATTAGAATAGTGAAAAAAGATTTTTTTAAATTACTATTTTGGAGAAATACCGACCGTGCTGTGGTCAAACCCTGCAAGAATGGACATAGGAAACAAGGGACTAGGCATGCCATTGCGGGGTTGATGGAATGAGGGGGGAGGTCCGCCACCTTTTGATGTCCCGCGACAAACATAGCAGCGCCCACATGTTTATATTTTCATGCACAGTTTGTCGGCAAAAATGCTCGTGCGCATATCAAATGGCACATCGTAATATGGCGGCTCTCCCTACTCATGCAATCCCCCCCCCCACTCCCGTGGATTCAACCCCGCTCGCCCAACTTAGGATAGCATGCCTAGTCCCGTGTTTCCTATGACCATGCCTGCAAGCAATTTGCAATGTTGTCAATGGGCTAGTTATGAAGCCTACATTTATCAAAGTGGGGAAAAACAACCAAAATTGCTCACTAATATTATGGACAAATAATGCAAAAAATAATGTTTGCACTTGAAATGCAAAAAAAAATTTCCGCGTTATTTAAACTTTTATTTTTCAATATGGGTGAAAAAATATTGATCTTAGGGCTGACTTGATCAGCTGTTATACTCATCATATGGCCTTAAAATCTTTTAAAATTCTTAAATAGCTTCTCTTTTTCGAAAGCTTCGAAAAATGGTGGTGAATTTTTTGCCAAAAAAATAATTTCTTGAAATGGAATGAAACCTGTTTTTTTATCTCCTTGATTCTCAATCATTGAAGTTGCACAAATTTCTAGTGAAGTTTCACCAATTCAATTAGAGAAGTTACCCGAGTAAAAATTATAAGCACTACTTTGAGATTTTTTACGCTAATATTTATAGGAGGTAAGGTTGTAAAAGGAATTTTAGAGAAAACAACTAAGTATCTGTCACGAGGGCGCAGGCGTCGAGGCAACGATGCCACATATTTTGTACGTTAAAATTTAGGAGCGTCCATAGAAAATTTAAAAATCCTACGGAGATTATAGAGCTCTAAAGGAGACATAAGTAAAACTCAAGAATATAGAGTCAGTCGAAAAAAATCGAATTTTCAAGAAAATATTTGACTTTTCAACCAACAATGAATGATCCTTAACCAAGAAAGGTGAAATTTTAATTCAAAAGAGTAAATTAAAAAAAACAGTTGAATTTTTAACCAAGAAAGATGTCTTTGAGAAAATAGTTGACTAAAAAGATGTAACTTAGGCAAGAATGGTTCTTCAGTTTCGAAAATAATTTTTTTAATCGCCCTATTGTTAATATTTATAAAAAATACCTTAGGCACGAGTAAATTATATTTCTATTAGTTATTAGAACGTAAATTTTGACACAAACATACTGATAATTATCAAAAGTAGAACAGCTTTGTAGGTTGCTGTCTGTAAGGAGATTTTACATAAATAAAATTATTTCCTTGAATGAAATAAAGTTTCTTTAAATCGCTTCAAATCTAAATTAGCAAGTTTATACTCATTACAGGTGAAATTTTACTCATTTAATAAGAGAAAAGTTATCTGCAAAGATGAATACCAAATTACTAATTCGAAAGTGTGTGAAAATATTTGAATTTCGTTTGGGTTGTGTACTTCGATTAAAAAAAAGTTGATAAAATTCGAAAAAGTGGCGAATCAAGATGTTAAATAAAAAACGCGTTTATAAAACATTTTTAGGTTTATTGAAGACGATAGAAGAATATTGTGGACCTCTGCGTAAATAGGTTACGTCGCATGACCTTGGATACCTTCCAGATAAAAAAAAGAATTATGTATCATTTTAATGTATTTCACCACACGTAGAATAAAATCAATGTTTGAAACGTATTTCACAATATAATGCAAAAATCGATTAACCTAAATGGAGATAATTGTTTTAACAATTTATTATTATTTATAAGAATGTTTTTAGAGTAATGCTATAAATTTGCATTTTATTCTGAAATTTGTTCCTTTTTCTTTACTCGTCAATTAAGAAGGGGTAATATTTAATTCATAGTAACAAAAATAATTTTTAAAACAATTTTTTATCATATTTGATACTAGTATTTTTTAATAATGCAAGAAATTTGCGGTTTTTTAAACATTTAAGTTCTTCTCCTCTTTTCCCAATTTCTAGAAAGTTCTGATTTTTTCTCAAATTTGTAACTTTACTTTGGCTTTTTATTTGTGAACAAATAATGAATAAAAATTAGGAGAATCACTTTTTAAGCAATCACTTTTTTTAAAATGAATTTTTGTTTTATAAATCCGACATTTCAATAATAAATGAATAATAATGAATAATAAGCAGCTCAGTCAATTATTTTTAAACTTGAATTGATTGTCATCTCAATAAGTGAAAAGTAAACAAAAACAAAAAAATTATACAAACGAGGAAGATAGTTATAATCTATAATAATCTGTTTGAGCAATTCTATTTTTTATCGAATCTCGTTACTCATTACCACACTCTGTGTGAACAAAATTCAAAAAGTCCAAAATTGCATAACTAAAAAAAACTAAATTTTCTACAAAAACAAAAGAGTTAAGTTTTAGTGAAAGAATCGATTTGTTATAAAAAGTGAAACAAATTTTCATCAAATTAGTTAAATTTTTAACAAATTTTTTTAATTTTTGAAAAAATGGATAACATTTAAAGACATAAAGGCGAATTAGCTATAAAACAGTTGAATTTTCAACCATGAAATATGATTTTTTTAAACAAAAAAGATAACTTCGTACAAAATTGTTAAATTGTAAAAGTAATGTTTAAATTTCTTAGCAAGTAGTTGATTTTTAAAGAATTTGACTAAATAATTTTTTATTGAAAAGGACGAATTTGATAAAAAGCAGTTGCGATAATAAATTTTTTCATTAAATGGTTGAATTTTCAACCATAAAAGATCAAAATTTAATTTAAAAAACACCAGTTTTTACCAAGAAATGAATTATTGCTATTTTGAAGTGCAAAAAGTTAATTTTCCACACAAAAAATGATAGGAAATAATTTAATTTTCAAATAAAATGATAAAAATTGATCTGAAACAGTTAAAAACGTAAAAAAACTTTTTAGTTTAAGCTAAATATTAAAATTAAAAAATTAAATGAGAATAATATTATAATATTTATAATAATAATAATGTAATATATAACAGTAGGAGCCTGAATACCTGAAACTGCTCTATGTAATAATATAATATATTGTACGGGAAAGTCATTTGTAATTTGTACAGGAATTCTTAGAATAATTATTTTATTTGCTTGAAACCTTTTACAATTCTCAAACAGCTTTTTTAAAAATATTTAATAATGTGCTTTGATAAAAAATTGAAATTCTTTCAAATTTTTAACATTTTTTGATTATTTGAAATGTTTTCGAATTATCTTAAATTTTCCCTTCAAACGTGTAAATGTATATTGTTCGAAGGACTTGTTTAAAATTACGAGTTTCTCTTACAAAAATAAATGTTTAGAATTAAAATTCCTCATTTGGAGCTTGTGATTCACGAAATTCCAGTAAATTCAAAAGAAAAAACTGAAAACAGATACTTAAACATAATATTGTAATAATTACAAATGATTTTAATAACTTTAGCTACATCAAAATTTATTTTGAAAATTAGGAACAGTACACTGTCTTCCCTGGGAAAATAAAAGGACAATTCTTAAAATCGACAATTTAAAAAAAAAAAAGAGTCAAGAAGCGACGAAAAGAAAAAATTCGCTAGCAAGAAACATTGTGATTACGAATTTTTTTGTAATTCTTACAAATTTTTAGAATATAATTGAATAAAAAATTATTAACCTTTGAAAAATACATTTTTGGGATTCAAATTTCTAATTTGGAAATTGTAATGTACATCATTTCAAAGAAATTCAAAATATTTTATAAAATCATTTATAATTTTTGTTTTTTATATGTGAGCATATTATGTTTCATAAGACATATTATTTCTTAAATTAAAAAAATTGTGGAATAAATAAGAATGTACTAAAAGAAAAAGTTCGCGCCTGGCCCTGCAGCTATCATCGGGAATGTCTTGGCTCAAAATGTGGCGACGGTATATTAAGGTGGAAATGACACCGTCTTGGCATGCAAAAATAAAACCCTCTGTACTTGACTTCAATCCGGGCGATTTAAGGAAAGCAAACGTTAGCTCACAAGACATTGACTAATCCTTCACATTTCTGTGGAAGATTCCGTGCATCCTCTTATCTAGGAGCTGTTCACGAAAGTTTTTCTCTTGTGCTTTCTTAATCCGGGCTTTCAGGAATGAGTACTCGAGATAGATTATATTTGATGCATTTTGCTCACCCCTAATACTGAAGTCAAGTCCGAATTCTTTAGCAGCCTCCTCCGCTGCTTTGTACAGAAATGCTCCTTTGCCTACTTCATAATGATTCCTGAACATTTCAAGAAGAGGATTTCTTCCATTTGCAACTCTATGTGCTGTACCCAGAATAATCCTGTTGTGAAGACATTCAAGACTCAATATTCCGCGACCCCCTTGACGGCGTGAGATGTACAGTCGCGGAACGGAAGACTTAAGATGCATGCTTTTGTTCATGTGCATAACCTTTCTTGTCCCGATATCAAGAGATCTGAGCTCGTTCTTCGTCCATGGAACTACTCCAAATGAATAGAGTAGTACCGGGACGACAAGGATGTTCGTTGCAGATACTTTGTTCCTCGCCGACAGTTCGGAAGACCAAATCTGTCGGTTGAGACGTTTGTATCCGCTTCGGAGAGTATCCTTTATAGATGTCACATCCTGAATGCGGCTCTGTGGCACGCCCATGTATGCATAAGTCTCTCCAGCGCAAAGGTGTCGTATGGCGCTTCTATCAACGAGCTCAGGATCTTCAGGGATCCAATTAAGTTTTCCTCGCTTCAAATTAACCTTGGCGTATTTGTCTAACCCAAATTCCATTCCAATTTCCTTAGTATATCGTTCGACAATCCCCAGAGCTAGATGCAGTTTCTCTCTGTTTTTAGCATATATCTTAAGATTGTCCATGTAAAATACATGAGTGACCTTGTACTTTCGATCTGCAGGTTTGCCGCACAAGTACCCGTCGGAATGGCGTAGTGCTAGAGATAGTGGCAATAATGTAAGGCAAAAGAGGAGCGGGATCATGGTGTTGCCCTGAAAGACACCTCTCTGAAACGTGACCTTGTTCGTTGTCACACGATTTTTGCCAGATGAGATAGTAAATCTGGTTTTCCAAAGCGGCATCAATCTCTC
>NC_046662.1:53949942-53951177 GCF_010883055.1 Belonocnema kinseyi | reverse complement strand
ACAAGTTATTGGCCTGTAGTTCTTCGGGTCAGCTAAGTTGCCTATTTTCGGCAGGAGTATTGTGCGCCCTTCCACCAACCACTCTGGAATCGGCTCTGCCGAATTCAAATATGAGGTGAAAATACGGGCCAAATGCTGATGGGTTGAAGAACACTTCTTCCACTAGAAGGTTTTGATACAATCTGGTCCCGGTGCGCAATAGTTCTTCATCCCTCTTTACATTTTTTTCACCTCCTCGGTATTGATGGGTGGACAATCTTTATCAGGTGTTATGAGGGAAACACATAACTCCATGAAGCTATTTATATTTTCTGAGTCTTCGTCCAGTCTTTGCTGAACTTCGTAGACTTCTCTCCAAAATACTTCGACCTCCTCTGGTTTGGGTGGGTGTTCGACAGTAACTGGAGGGTCTTGGTAGAGTCAAGATGGGTCAGAGAGAAACTCTTGATTTTCTCTGACCCATCTCTCCCTCAGCTCTAGACTTCTCTTAGCGTCAGATAGTATCCGTATTCTGTCAACAATATGCTGCCTGATGGTCAGCAGCTTTGGCTTGTTAAGTGTGTGATAACGGGTCCGGATTTCGCGCGCGAACTTTCGAACCTTGGCGGTAAAATTTCTGCCAGATGTGATGTAGTCAATCACACTTTGAATGCAAGTTGATGCATTCGTCTTTTGGTCTTATGATCAGCAGTTGGTTTTGTTTTACGGTTCGCATCGGTCAAAGCTCTCGCTGCATTATACACACAATAATTGATAGCCCAGAGGTCGGATTTACCGGAAAAATGTCCACGAAGCACGTCATCCATTTCAGCCAGATCTTTAGGCTTGAGAGAAACCTTGGTGTTGATGTTTCTCCGGGTCGTAAAGCATCGCTCTTCATCTATTGGATGCCTGCTCGCGGTTGGTCTTAGTGTCGCCTCTCTTTTTTTGTTGCCGGCTTGTTCTAGATGTGGTAGAGTAGGCGTTCCGCTTACATAGCCCCTTTTACGGAGTAGTTCAGCATGCTCTCGCAGACGTTGCTGCGAAAAGTGCGATAGCTCCGGGTGTTTCTCGCACCACAGAGCAGGCAGCCGTGCCATGTAACCCCGTTCACGGGCCACACTCGCATCGTATAAGTCTAGCAAGTCGTGATACAGTCGCTCCGTCCACCAAAAGGTCACGAGATCCCGCCGATCCATCGCATTGAATCCATTTTCATTGGCTCCCCCAGCTCTAGATTGGTCGGCATTGTTGGC
>NC_046662.1:53938216-53949842 GCF_010883055.1 Belonocnema kinseyi | reverse complement strand
CCCCCATTTATATCCTGGGTTATTCCATTCGGGATATTCGCAAGGGTCAGCTCGACCATAATGTTAGCGAAGTAATCTTTGTTCCTAATTTGTTCTAGAACACTCTTATAACAGGGTTCGAGAACTTTGATATAACACTGTACATCAACTGTTACAGAACAGTGCTGTCACATATATCGAGAACAGATCTGTCTCAATTTTGTTGCAGTGTTCTAGAACAATGTTACCTTTTTGTTCTAGAACAGTTCTGTCACCATCTTGTAACAACTGTCATATAACACAGTTCCTTTTCCGATCTGGAAAGTTACAGAACGTGTTTTCAATTAGAAATAGTTAACGTTAATACTAGATTACTCAAATCTGCATAGGCCTGAATAAATTAAGGTTATGTTTACTTTTGGCCCTTCAGCTCTATTCTTTCGCGATGTAATCATTGTTTACTGTTTTTTTCGACATTTGAAGAAAAAGTTTTCTTGAAATGAAAACATTTTTCTCCTAGCAGGCTCGTTTAAAACACGTTAATGTATTTTTTACACTAGTAGAATTATTTGGCTGCTAGAGTGAGTGAAGTTAGTCGCACGAGGATAAATTTCTCTATTAAAGGATTGCTGCTAAGACAAATGCGAATTTGCTCAACCTTAAGTTCAAAAGGAAATTCCAATTACGTCAAGAAATATCTTATTGTCACAAAAGAATCTTTCAGGGAGTGAAATCAGCCAAGAATCTTGAACTGCGGGCAGTATAAACTAAATTATTGTTGATAATCGGCAATTTGTCAGATTCCTTTTTACGTTTAAGGAAAGTAAACTATTATCTTAAAAAGTCATCTTTCCTGGTCGGAAACGCAATTGATTTTTTGAGCATCCTTCCATTTGGACATAAAGTTTGATCTTTCAAATGAAAAATTCATCTTTTAATTTGAAAATTCTAATATAACATTTTGGACTTAGAATTTATCTTTTTTGGTTAAAAATTCTTTTCTTCGTTTAAAAATTTTATTTTCTTCTTTTTGTTTTTTTGCATCTTTTTAATCCGGAATTTCATTTTCTGGTGGAAAAGTAAGGTGTTTTAGCTTCAAGACTCAATTTCGTCGTTGTGTATTCGTACTTTTGAATAAAAAAGTCGTCCTTTGAGATTAAAAATTTACCTTTTGGTAGAGAAGTTATGTCTTATGTTTGAGAATTATTTATTCTTATCTAAAAAGTCTGCTATTATCGTCTGGCCTCTGAAATATAATAATAATTTTCTTTTTTAATTATAAACTATTTGGTAGCTATTTTAAGTGTTCAGTTTACATGAAATAGAGCAAGAAATTAAAATGTATATTTAAATTTAAAAAAGTAATTTCCTGTTTGAAATAGAAAAATTTGGAATAAAACGATTAAATTATTAACCTGGGGATATTGATTTTGTACCCAAAATATAAAAGTAGATTTTTAAATTAAAAGGAATAATTAAGTTTCAGCCATAAAACATGCATTTTCTACCAAAAGATGAATCTTCACTCCAAAAAGACGAACTTTCTGTCCAAATAGACGAATGTTTGATCTTCATTTTTCCTAAAAGCTATTCTTTTGCAAGACAAATTATCCTCATGTGACTAACTTTTCCTAATCTTGCAATCCAATGATTCCATTTGTATAAAAAATACAATATACTTACGTCGTTTAAACCGAAATAGCTTAGAGGACGATACTTTTCTTCAAAGATTAATTTTTATCTGAGTTTTGTGAAAAAACCTGAAAAACATTAATCGCATCAAGAAAGGATAGCATAAAAATTCATTTTGAACCCAAAAAAAATTTCAATCAAATTTTCATTTTTATTTACTGTAAATTTCAAAAAAATACAGGAATTTTCAATTGAAAGATGTATTTTCAACCTAACACGTAGTAGCCACGTTGTGAGTTAAAAATTTATTTTCAACAATGAATATTTTTAACAAAATATTTAACATTTAAACGAAAAAAAAATTAATTTCAAACAAAGCGTATACATTTTTAACTTAAAAAAGGAGAAATTTGAAGTAAAATAAAATAGTTTTAAAACAAATAATAATTATTTATATAATTGGAAATCAATTTAAACCACACTTGGAAGCTTGCCATTTATCGAATGAAATAATTTATGTTAAAAAATCATAAAGTACCATCTTTAACAGGCATGATACATAATGTTTAAAAGTTATTCCAAGTCTCTTTTGATAGAAAATTATTATTTTTTTAAATAGAAAATCTAAATTTCCCAATAGAATATACCGTCCTTTCAGCTCAAAATTAATCTGTTTGGTTGAACATCAATTTGTTAAACAGAAAGTTCCAATATTCAATTATTGTTGTAAAATGTATGCTTTTTTGGTAAAAATTAATTAATTTGGTTGAAAAATTATCTTTTTTTCCGAATTCAACTAGTGGCTTAAAAAATTATTTAATTTTTTTGAAAATCGTTTCCTATTTAACAAAAATTTATTACTACGGTTTAGAAACTAATGTTCTGGTTTACCGATGGTTTATGATGGGTGGTGCATACATGTGGATCTTCTATGAACCGAGAAGAGGAGCTTTGGGAGCTGAAGTCGCCCCAAGAGAACCATTTTGATTGCTCATCATTCCATTTTTTTCAAAAAATAGGTTATTCAAAATGTACTAAATTAGTGCTTGAAAAGGACCTTGGATCTTTTTAAACTTATATATTTATTGTATACATACGCTACCCCCACTTTAACTTCTATCATTCGATAAATTCTTGATTTCAATCCAAAATGCCTAGAATTAATTATTTTACTATTCAGAAAAGTTTTCTAGCAGCTTATAATTTTTATTTAAGTTTATTATTTTTTATAAACAGATAATTAAGTGAAAATGAATACACGGTATTGACAGTGATTCGCTATTTGATTAGCACTAAATTTTAACAATTTAAAGACCAAAATTGTTTCTCGATAGAATGGACGAAAATTAATAAATAATTATGCATTTAATGAACAAATTTTTCTAACAATGACCCACAACTAATATTTTTAATTACAGAAATCATTCTTTTCTACTGAATCGGCCAAAAATTTTACGAAAATGTCACTTACTGATCATACTAAGTTATTCAATGACAACTGATGATTGTTTAAATAAATTTGAATAAAAAATTGCTTGGTTATTTTCAGAGGTTAAACTTGTCTTGTTTTGGCGTGATGAATTGCAAATAACTAACTTCCTGACATTTACAGATTTATTATACAAAAATACAATTCTAATTTTTGATAACAATTGTTCAAACAAAGATTGATCATCCTAAATATCTTTAAATGCAAAAATTGTTTTTGAAGCTTTTCTAAGCCTGCTATTTACTAATGGCTTTATGTATCGATCGATAATGATAAATAATTGATCATGTAAAGTTATATAACAATCACGCTTTTGCATATGAAGGCGATGTAATTAATTATTAAATTTATTTAAATTATGCCAAAAGATTAATTTTTACCACGGTTACTCTAGAAAATAGTTTTTTATAGAAAGTTCCTATGTTTATTCTCTCATTTGAAGGCTAACATATATTTTAGTATCAATATTGTTTATGGAAACAAACTAGTCTATTAAATATTGATACAACTATGAAATTGCCACTACTCAGTAAACTATAATAACAACAGTGCGATAGTAATAACTTTTTTCGATTTATAAGATATAAAATGCTTTTACAAGCAAAATACACTGCACAAATCCTTACATTCGCCCAAATTGGGACATTTATCTTATCTTTAAGTGAATGTTAAGAATCCTTAACTCGTCGGATCTTTCCACTATATTTTCAATCGAAGCTGTGCTCCATACCTGCAACATCCCACTTTCTTGAAAAAGTCAGTTAGTCCTCCAAACCAGTTATTCATCTTCCCGCAATTTCCTCAGCGCGCCAACCATATCAGACTCACCAAACACTGCCTTCGATATCGTCCGCTTTCAATTTTACCGATTTTCTCAATCCAGGAGAATGTTCTGGAAAGTTTAAAGCAGAACAACGACAGTGCTCCAGTTTCCAGCCGTAGAGCGTAGTATGGGCGTACAGGAGGGAAAATTTAACAACTGTGTAAAAAAAGATAGCTGGACCTTCTTGATACCACCCAAATAATTTTGCTCCCAGATTTCGATTCGCATAGTAGAGTGTTAATTGTCAAAATTTAATACATATCAGCGTATCTTGACCATGAATCGATTTTAAAATTGTTAATTATTTCCAGGGACGCTCTCCCCATGGAGTTAGCGTAAGATTTCTGTAAAGAACAGGCGCAATTCTTGTTACAAAAATCTAAGACGTAAAGGTTAACTAACATGAGCGCATGCAGTTATCATTTACCACTTTACCTACTTTATTTCCAACTTTAACTATGTTAAGAAAAATACTGCTCAAAATTAATAAAAGAGAAATAGCGTAACATTGCATCTAACAGACGCACCGGTTTAGCCGATATAAATGATATAATTGATATAATCCGGCACTTTCGTTTATTGGTCGGATGCTGTAATGTATATAACTTTACGTAATGATTGATAAAAAGAGAGATGGACTCCATTTTTTGAAGAAGAAAAGAAACAGGGGCAATCTCCAATTCCTCTTCCTTTTATTTTCTTTCGTTTTTCTTATTTTTATTTGTGTAAGGGTGTTATGAAAATAGGAGGTAAGAATGCAACCTTCAACTCCCCTTCCTTCTTTTTGTTTACCTTATTTTGATTACACTTTTAATTTTTTGTTTCTTTTTCTGTTTTCATATTAAAATATAAATCATTTTATTGATTTGGGGAAACAATAGTAATTATAAAGTATAAACCTATATATTCAAATCTATTTTCAGACAGAATTTGTGGAGTTATAATTTTTGGTTTTAGCATCATATTAACCCTAAAATACTCCTCTATATATTCCTGTTGAATAGGAACGTACTCATTTCTCTTTGCTAATCTACATCTTGGTTCATCTGCACTGATTTGAAAGAATACGTTTCCGCGGTGACTATATAGTACTACACATTTAACATAGAATGGTTTATCATAAGATGGTCCTTCTGTTCAATGTACGCTAAAGAGGGGTGTGAACAAATCGTATTCAGTTGCCAATTCCTTAAATGGGTTCTTTGCCAAATTTTAATTCCTCAACACATCATTTAGTTTTGATTTTTTTAGGATAGAGTTGCCCCCTTGTTTCTTCCGTAGGCTTTAAAATAGCGGTGTGTCTATCTAATAGCTTTGCAATTTATAACGATTTTCATATTTCGTCAAAATGTTGTTGAGATAAATTTGAAGAGTTTAATTACCCGTTTAAAGAATTTAAAATGCAATAGATCCAAAGGTAATTTTTATAATAAGAAGCTCTTAACTCATGTAAAAAATTGTAGTATTAGAAATCCAACATGTAAATTATAACATGTAAATTACAAGTTTATTCAAAATAGTCCATGTACACTGTCTATGTATTTCAATAGATGATCAACAAAATATGTAAAAAATTTAGAAGGGGATTTATAACACGCTAAAACTCATTCACACAATCATTCTGTAAACATTTAAAATACATTTCTAAGAGACACATAAATTGAAGTAATACAAAAGTAACGAAAAACAGATTTTAGCAGCTCGATTGAAATCTGGTCTATACTTAAAGTAACAAGAATCTAATATAAAATCTTGATAAAAAATAGAACAAGAAAGTCATACTAAATTATGAACTTAAAGGTCAATTTCAATTTGTATATTATATGAAATACCTTGACGATGGCCTTTATTAAAACTCGCATGATGGGACAAATAGAATTTTGTCGGCAGGACGATGAAATAAAAGAGTTTTCAGAAGATCTTTGGGTTTCGTCCAGGTTGATCGATTATGCCATGGATAATCCCAACAAAGCGGTTGATTGAATAAAATACAAACAACTGGGGCTTTCGCGTACCCTGTAAACAAATAAAAGAAATTGAAGCCCACTTTATAACGACACAATAACACCTTTGTACTTTTTAAACTGATTGACGACAATAAGAATTTACTCACCCAGAGATGCTAGGAAAGATCGCAGATTCACACAAAAATTAACGGCAATTACGACCGCACGCAGAGCGTCGTCTGATAATGATTCGAATCTATTCGAGTAATTGTCGCTCTCGTTCGAAAAAGCATTTCTACCAATTCGCAAAATTGTTTCTAGTTCGCGTTGACCGTTCGCATATTACAATCATTGGTCGAGTGACAACAAACATTTCTACGCACCAATAAAGGTCTGATGCTTAAATTTAACAAAATAATTACTTACTAATCGTCGGCTCTAAGACGCGAAAATACTTCAAATTGCAATATGTCGGTCTCCTCATTATTCCCCTTTTATAATATTCCACAGATTGCGAATGTTATGAACAAAAGTGAAAAGAAAGTCAATCACACACAAAATGATATACTTATACAGAGATGAATAGAAATAATGCACAATTGGACAGTATGCAGAATGAAATTCTGGTATTCGCAAACATATTAGTATTTAGCTAAGTTGCATATACAGGCAGTATGACAAGTGACCGAAATTATGTATCCAAATTTTATAAATCTTTAATTTATCTTGGTTTTATATACCTTTTATCATGCTATGATCATTAATCTAAGCCAATCCATATCCATTATTGTTAAAATCTTTAGAAATTTTATATGAGCCAAAATATAGATGGAAAAACTTTCTGGTTAACTTATCTTCAGCCTTGGATTGATGTGGAATATTGATAAGAACCAAGTCACCAACTTTCAATTCAATGGACAGAACAGATCTCTGTTTCGTTTGACGCTGCTTAAAATGTCTATCAATTCGTTTTTGGGCCAAAAGAATTTTAGCCTCATGTGCAATATCATCCATCCGCGGAAAATTAATCAACTTCCGAATTTGGTCAGATGGCTTGATTTCGAAATGCAACTCCAGCGGAGTATATCCCGTACTGTGATACGTAGTAATATTAGGAATAGACTGAATTTTGGGTATATACTTATCCCAACCTAAGTGAGAATGCGAACAAAAGTTACGAAAAAGTTTGCCAAGTTCTCGCATTATACGCTCAGTCGGATTGCTCTTAGGATGTCGAATTGAGCAATATACAACATCAATGCCTGCTTGTCTAAGTTTACTGCTCCAAATAGGAGATGTGAACTGAGTTCCATTATCGGCCAAAATTTCATTAGGTTTCCACATTTCAGGAACGTATGACTCAAAAACTTTCTTAACTGAAATCAGAGAATTTGCCTTTTTTATTTAATACAATTTAACGTATTTCTAAAATGCATCCAGGACAACAAATATATATTGTACACCACCAATAGATCTGGGTAAAGGGCCGTGAAAATCAACGGGGAGCAGGTCTCGAGGACCATTTGATCTTACTAGATTATATTTTCCTACCATTTTCGTATTAGCTGGTTTTACTCTTTGACATAGATCACAATTTATTACAGATATTTTTATATCGTGAAGCATGAATTCCCAGTAAAAAAATTACCTTATGTACATTGAAGTCTTATACACTCCTGAGTGACCCAACTTTGCATGTATTTGATTAATTAATTTGACAGCCAAGATTTCAGGAACAGCGATTTGCCAAGCGCCAGCATTTGAATCTTTATGAAAAAGGACTCTCTCGTGAATCTCAAAATAGTCTTGAGTTTTATTAATACTCAATTTCGCTTGAATTTGTATGATATATGGATCTTGCAACTGCAAATTAATGATGTTCTTAAAATCATTACGGAGATCCCTATTCAAATCTAAAGCACAAATACGAGTTTCCTCTAAACGTATAGGTAAATCTATAATCAAATGCTTAACTACCAATGTATCCAGTTTTATAGTTTGAAATTTCCCGTCTGGATTTCGGCCAAAAAAATCGGCAATAACGTTATCACGCCCCGAGCACTGTTTTTGTTCGTATTCATATTGTTGTAATGCCGTACTCCATCAAGCAATTCTAGAATCTTGATGCATCGCACTTTGCATAAGAATTAGGTCCTTATGATCGGTGATGATTTCAAATTTGTTTCCTATCAAAAACGCTCTTAACTTAGTGACACAGTACACGATCGCAAGAAGCTCTTTTTCTGTCGTGGTATAGTTTACTTCCGCGGCATTAAGAGATCCGGAAATTAACGAGATCATATGATGTCGACCTTCACTGTCAATTTGATATAAGATATCGCTATCACCTTTATTAGATGCATCAGTTTGTAACTTAAATATCGTATCCGGTATATAATGACTTATCATCACATAATCAGCAAAATTATGTTTTAATGAGACGAAAGCCTTTTTATGCTCATCAGTCCAAATCCATGGATTCTTACTCTTTGATAAATTTCGGAAAGTATCGATAAAATTAACGTGACGCACACTAAAATGGCTATAATAAAAGCACACGCCTAGAAACTGCGGCAATTGAGTTCGATTTTTGGGTTTCTAAAAATGACTGATCACTTCAAGACGATCTGGATTGGGTCGAATTCCATCAACAGAAACAACAAAACCCAAATAATCTACCGAAGTACAAAAAAAAAACAGATTTTGATCAATTCAGAGTATAATGGTTATATTGTAGTAGAGTAAAAATCTATTCTAAAGCAATAAACTGTTCCAATACCGAGCTCTTAGTGGCTATCAGAAGGTCATCAATGTGTGTAGTTAAAATCGAATTAAATTCATTTCCCAATGTTTGGTTCAACGATCTAATAAATCCAGAGCCTGTAGCTCTTCAAGCCAAAAGGTATCCGGCAAAATTGATACAATTTAGAATCATCAAGGAATGCCGTAAATTGTCGAGACTCTTCCTTTAATGGAATCTGCCAGTATCCAACAGTAAGATCAGTTGTCGACATATGACGAACACCATGAAATTTCTGCATTAACTCTCCAATAATTGGATGAGACTCATGGTCCGACTCAATTATATTGTTTATACATCGCGCATCCAAACAAATCCTAATTGTACTGTTTTTCTTTATTACGATCCGCAATGGATTACAAAGGAACTATTAGATTTTTCAATTATGCCAGCCTTCAACATTTCTTGAAGTTCTTTCCCGACTGCATCTAGATGGACTAAAGGGACAGAATAAGTTTTCCTAAGCACAGGCAGATTACTTTTTAATTTTATTTCATATTGATATGGTGCCAGCACTTTTAGTTTTTGCTGAAAATTATTCTTGGAATTTACTCATTTTTTCAATAAAAATATCCCACTCTTCAGTCTCAACTCCCATTAATGTACACGCGATCGATCGGACATCATTCATGTAATCAATCTCATTACATTTGAGACTTAAATTATGACAATGTAAAAAATCTAATTATTTAATAATTTTATCGACTTCTAGGGATTCTGTATGATTATGATTAATAATCATAACATGAGGTAATTTAGTAGCCAAAGTCGTCATAATTGGAGACGCACAGCCAAAGTGTACATCACAGTTTCCAGTATTTATAATATCCGAACCATAATCATCTTCGATCATACCATCTGTACATAATTTACATGGGCTAAATCATGTTCTACTTCTGGACTTTATTTAAAATTCCGATTGAACAAACCATTGCATACTACATTATTTTGAAATAAACCTTTAATTGACAAATGAGAAATCGCGTTATTGGTTGCGTGATCTTCTATTTGTTACACCTCCTCAAAAGTACAGCTTGATACGGTTTCTGGAGGATTCAGATTATTTTCAGACAAAATATTAATCTCATGAACACAAAATTCATGTGGATCACAAAAAGAAAATTTTTTATTTCTAATAATAGCTGGGGTCATTTCAAACATATTATCAGATATGTTGTTTATGATTTCTTTGTGGTGTAAATTATCCCTCAATTGCAGCCCAGAATTCTCACTTATATTACGAACTGAATTAATATAACAAGGATGTTTAAATTGAATAATTTGTATGCATGTGATATTATCATCAACCGATGTGACTAAACTCAGAAACAAAGGCTGTCCGAATGAAACTGTTGACTTAGGGACGACATATTTATTTATTGTAACAATAAAATCATCGTAAATTAAAATTGCTTTGTTTTTCGATAAACAGTCATTTCCTAAAATCAGATTACTGGTCAATCAAGGTACAACTAAAAGGCAAACGTTTAAGACTAAATCACCTACATGAATTTCCAACATTATTTGTTTTTTAATTGTAGTAGGTTTCTTTTCTCTCACGGTAACTAAAACAACATTAGTGACCTGTAAATCACTTATTCTCCCGTTCTGTGATAAATAATTATAGAATGTCTCAGAAACACACGTTATTTGACTGCCGGTATCCGCTAGAACATATAATGGGATCGAAAAATCTGGTAATCATTATTTGTAAACATTGCGGGAATCTTTAAAAATTTGTGTTTATATTAGAAAGGGTATTAAATTTTATATTACTAGTAATGTCCTCGAAAACATGATACATGATCAGGTGGATTTGCGAGACACATGATAGATTGAATGCTAGAAATATTTGCATATGCACCATGCATATTAGAGCAGCAAGAGTGTACCGGATTGTGACAAGCATTATTTACACCATACACTGCTGTGTCAGAAGTCACTCCTGTAAGATGTGGTGCCTGAAAATTTCGCACTAAAAGTTTATCTTTCCTGTTATCATTGCTTGGAGAATGGGACTAATTTTGTTGAAGTTTATTGTTACTGATTTTCTCTTCATGAGTTATATCTAAATTTGCAAGCGCTTGCGTAACTTTGTTTATATCCCCAAAATCAATAACGGCCAATTCCTCTTCCACTTGAATGGGCATCCGTTTTACAATACTATTATTGATCTCAAATTGCTTCATTGGGGATAGAAAATACTGGGCCTCTTTGAACTGACACAAAAAATAAGTTTGTAATGAAACTTGGCTGAAATCAAATCGTTTTGATTGCCATTTTAATTTTAATTCAAGTCTGATAGGGATCGAATAGAATTCTGTAAGAAATTCTGTTTTAAAAGTTTCAAAATATAGATATTATTTCTTTGAGTTTCAAAGCAGATTTTAGCTTGTTCCTCAAAAGAATTATCCAAAATTAGTCATTCATGAGCATCGGAAATGTTTTTAGCAGTGAAATATTTTACGAAAGCATCGAGAAATTCTTTAGGGTTTCGATTTTGATCATCTTCAAGTTTAGGAGGTTTTATGTCAATATTAACCACGCAAAGCCCTTCAATTAATAGATTTATCAGATTTCCGGTATTCCCCTGTTCCGGTGCTTGCTCCTGTAACTGAGCTTTTTCGTCACGTTGAGCTTCGTTCTGTGTTTGTAACTGAGCGAGCTGCTGACACAATTTCTCGATTTCCGGATTAACATTATTTTTAAAACTCATTTTGTTAGTTAGATTACGTCTTATAGATAATATTTTAAATCTATTTCGATCACGATGTTTACGTGTTGGATTATCTAAAGACTTAAACGAAGGCAATTTCTTTGACCGTGTAGTAACAGGTGTTGTCTTCAAACTTGAAATCAAAACAATAATAATATTCAAAATTATGTAACTTAGGATAGCTCGGTCATCGCCAAAATATAACAATTTTCATGTTTCATCAAAATATTGTTGAGATAAA
>NC_046662.1:53935566-53938116 GCF_010883055.1 Belonocnema kinseyi | reverse complement strand
TAAATTACCGGTTTATTCAAAATTAGTGCATGTACACTGTCTATATATTTTAATAGATGATCAACAAAATATGTAATAAATTAAGAAGGCGATTTATAACACACTAAAACTCATTCACACAATCATTCTGTAAACATTTGTTATACATTTCTAAGAGACACATAAATTGAAGTAAAACAATAATAACGAAGAACAGATTTTAGCAGCTCGATTAAAATATAGTCTATATTTAAAGTAACAAGAATCTAATATAAAATCCTGATAGAAAATGGAGCAAGAAAGTCATACTAAATTATGAAGTTAAAGGTCAATTTCAATTTGTATATTATATGAAATACCTTGATGATGGCGATAAAGAACGACGCCTTTATTTAGACTCGCATGATGGGACAAATAGAATTTTGTCAGCAGGACGATGAAATAAAAGAGTTTTCAGAAGATCTTTGGGTTTCGTCCGGAATGATCGATTATGCTGCAGATAGTCCTAACAAAGCGGTTGATTAAATAAAATACAAACAACTGTGGACTTTCGCGGGCTTTCGCGCGCGTCGTCTGATAATGATTCGAATCTTTTTGAGTAATTGTCCCTCTCGTTCGAAAAAGTATTGTTCCCAATTCGCAAACTTGTCGCTAGTTCGCGTTGACCGTTCGCATATTCCAATCATTGGTCAAGTGATAACAAACATTTCTACTCACCAATCAAAGTCTGGTGCTTAAATTAAACAAAATAATTACTTAATAATCGTCGGCTCTAAGATGCGGAAATACTTCAAATTTCAATATGTTGGTCGTCTCAAATTGCATAAGACCCATGGCTCTTACTGTCTAATTTTTTAGTTTCTGTTACCCTTCTTGAATATACTTTGTTTTCTACTTTCCTAGAAAAAGGGTTTAATTATCGTTCTTATATTTGTTTAGACTAGTTTTTATTAACTAAACTTCTTGACGCTATATTTTTTACTACCTGTAAACGTAGTAACAAATCTTTTAAATACGAACCTTAAGTTTTCAACTTTTTGTCTTAAGGAAACTAACTAGGGATGCGTGTTGTTTTTCCAAATATTGTCTTAAAAGGAGTGAACTTCGCGTCTTTATAAATGGAATTATTATTTTTTTAAAACATGGGAAAGGTCAGCAGCCTGTCCCAATCATCATAATAGTCAAGATAGGATCGTATCCAGTCGACCAGTACTGCATGATTTCTATCTAAGGATTCATTTGATTAAGGTGTATATCCTGAAGTTGTTATCTGAGTGATTCCAAATATTTTAAATTAGGGTCTACAGGTGCATCCGTTATAATCATTGGTTTTGAGATTTTGCTAG
This sequence comes from Belonocnema kinseyi, assembly GCF_010883055.1. Classification (NCBI taxonomy): domain Eukaryota; kingdom Metazoa; phylum Arthropoda; class Insecta; order Hymenoptera; family Cynipidae; genus Belonocnema; species Belonocnema kinseyi. The sequence goes on along the minus strand of NC_046662.1, from coordinate 53,936,791 downwards.
AACTATTTTTTGTCCTTGACAAATACTACATTTGCGCTCAAAATAAATATCTTGCTCCTTTATTCCTGGCCATATAAATTTTTTTTTCATATCCTCCCATAGCTTTTATTAACTCTTTTGTGTTCGCCTATTTTTCGTTCATGGTTTTCTATTATTATGTAAATGCTATCTTCTTTAGGGGGAACTCACACATTTTTATAGCATATTAGGACTTAGATATTCCTATCTTCGAACATTTCTTTCGTAATTTCCCGAATGGTAGTTTTTAAATAGTCTTCAATTAGATCTCTAAATATCGAGATCCTAATGGACTTTACGCTCTCTCTGTTTAGAGCTGCATGTAGATTATCTAATCTGATACTTATATTTTCCTTATTCACTTGGTTCGTAAGGGTTTGTTTTTATGTGAAGGAGTGGAATGAGAATTTTCTTGGGATCAACTAGTTTTTTGTGGATCATGTTGTGAGAACTAGGTTCGATGGATTTTCTCTTAGGCCACTGTCTTTTCATTTAATGGTTGCCTCGATCTTACAGGCATGAGAAGTATGGCTCTCTCGTGAAATCTCACTCTTGTCCTAGTGCTATTGTTATAATTTGCAGATCATCACAGATCAGTAGGGTAGACTGATTAGATTCAGTGACCCCAAAAATGTATCAATTTATGTCTGATTCGATTTTGTACAAGCAACAGAGGCGATTTTAACGGTTTCAAGGTGTCTTTTAGGTTAGGTCTAAACAGAGAATCGTTAGGCTAATTCTGATTTCGGATTCAGTTTTACTGCGTGAAAATGCTTAGGAATATATATGTCTCGTCTCCAGATCAAGATACTTTTCTTCTTTTGTGGCTGTACAATTGCTAACGTTTGGATGAAATAGAGTTCGGTGCAATACGAGTGAATTGTTTGGCTATAATGGTTCGGTGATTATACGCGGTGATTAAATTTTGAAAAATGTTGTAGCTATTTTTTTTTCTTGATAGAATGAAGCTACAGTTTTAATTTTGTTTATTGTTGAAATTGACTGAATTTGTAATGAACGAATCTGATAAGGATTTGCATTCACGGGTAATCAATCCGTGAACGAGAGATTTTTAAAATGGTTTTAAACTCGATAAGATTTTTAATAAAAGGCAATTAATGATGTAAAGTATTGCAAAGTATGGCATAATACTTTTAAAGAAATTTTCCGTTATCTATCTGTGAATGGCTGAATGGTAGTTAACTAA
>NC_046662.1:53928312-53935466 GCF_010883055.1 Belonocnema kinseyi | reverse complement strand
TCAGAAGCCAAAAAAATTTAACATTGTTAAATTGATTGTTATAAACAAATTAAAATGCTGAAAGCATGTAATTTTAACGCGAAAATTTACTTTGCAAACGAACAATCCATAGTATATAAAATTTGTTAAGTTAATTTGTTTTTTAATAATTAACGTAACCATGTCATTTTCTTGCTTTGAAATACTCCCGTGCAAAAGTCTGGAAATGCGGATCACAGAAAAAAATTCACAAAGATAAACAAAGAAGAACGATAAAAATCCACTTTTTCTTCACTTTTTTCATGAATATAAAAGTTCAAACAAAAAACATAAAAAATCAGGCCACATAAATCTCTACAAAATTTAATGCTGATTAAAAAAATCTGAATTTCTTTAGGAATTACCAACTAAAAATTATTTTAAACAACGGTTTTTCTTTCATCCCACTGTGCACTCTGATAAAGAATTTCCTGTATCAAAATTAAAAATTGAGAAAATTAGAATTTTTGACATAAAACCATAACAGCTGCCTCTACATATTAAAAAAATAGCAAAAATTGGAGATTGTTTGTTCAATAAAACCACTGGGGAAGATTGGTAGATAGCAGTAGAATTGGCGGGAAATTTCAAACAGCGATTTCAAACAGAAATTTCAAGTAGCGGCCATGCTACTTCTATGAATGTCTTTTCCGATCTAGATCGTTAAGGATTGGTCAGGATGGCAAAAACATACAATTAAAAGAAGACAACAAGTAAAATCAAGTCTTAGTATCAAGGAACTCAAATAAATAAAGCCTGTAAAATAAATTTTATTAAACATTTAAATTTCCGAAAAATTATTGATTTTTCGATAAAAAACCGGTACATTATTTATAACAATTTAATCCTACTGCGGATTACATATAATTTCTTGCTTGGGTTTTACTGTTCTTCAAATTTGACTAAGAATGTGAACAAATGTCTTTCACATTTACAATTCTAAAATTATTTAAGATTGGGAAACGCTGTCCTATGGGAGAATCCTGGGCTTCTGCTGAAGACAGATCTTCAACCCCGCCGCTGTACATATTTATTTTTACCCGTTGTTCCATTAAATCTCCTTTTGAATATATTCCACGAAGGTGTGTATTACCCACCAATATTGCAACAACGTCACCTGTGGATGTTGTCAAAACATGTTGTTCATTGGTAGTCATGGGCTTAAATGTATTATTTATTTTTCCGCGTAATTGAATTGGCTTATCAGGAGGAAAAGTGTATTTTCTAATTTCGAATTGCTGGTGCGGATTGGAGTGGGGAATAAGCCGAATATGCTCAAGTCCAAGAGAATATTCATGCCTGGCAGAAGGAGACCTAGTTCTGACCTGAAGACGTGGCTCGACAGTGGAAGGTGGTATAGTGGGAGGAGACTTGGAGCCCAGAGGAAGAGAAAACTCGAGGGAAGGAAGACTCCTTTCAGAGGAAGAAGAGGAAGAAGAAGTTCCAGAGCGACGAACCTATTGTTCACTTATGCAAGATATCCTAAAAGTAGCTGTGACCCCCTTCCGAACATATATTTTGAATATAAATCATGTTAATTAAATAAACTCAATCTATTTTTGTTGAGAATTTATATTTCTTAAAAAATTTATTTTTGTGGATAAGGCTCGATCCCCCTAGGTTGAAATTTGAGCATTTTTAATTATACTTTTTTTTTGTTTTTTACCTGAAAAATCTTTTCTGTTTTTGAATTTAAATATATTCTTGAAAGTATGTTGTCGTTCATTTATAAGAAACACTACAATTTTATCCAACTGCGATCAATGTGATATATTCAAATATTCTTGGAAATCATTTTTTGTAGGCGAAGGAAAAGAAGTGTGGGGAAGAAAATTAAGGGAAGATAGTTCACGATAAGCATAGAGAAGGAGGGGAAGCAGGAAAGTAGGAGAAGTGAATATAGAAGCACGGGAAGGGATAGTATTGGAAGAAAGGGGAAAAAGGGTTAAGCAGGGGAAGGAAGCGGAGAGGAATCGTGAAAAGAAACGGGTGGGTAGAGGTATTAGAGAAGTAAGGATGAGCAGGGGAGGTTTAGTATAGGAGTGCTGGTGAATAAGGGATAGGAAGTAGAGGAAGTGATGCGAGGGGAAGTAAAGAAAGGGTGGCAAAGCATATGTGGGAGAAGGGTAAGCGTAAGTAGTGTGAGTAGGTGAAGTGTGATGCGGCGACGTGAAGGAGACTGAGAAGGCGGATTTAGGAAGGAAGTGGAGTATATAGGCAATAGTGAACTGAAGCAGTATATGTGTTAATTATTACGACATGGATGACAATAAAATCTTTTTTTTACTGAGAAATTGACTTGGGAAGTGAGATTTTCATGAGTAATATTCAACGCGTTTGATACAAGTAAACAACGACTGCACAAAAAAACGCATGACTTGTGAAATGGTGAACAAATTTCTGTTTTCCAAAATGGAATCGTCTCTTAAAAGTAAATACTTTATTATTATTTAATTGTGAATCATTATTTTATTGACTGTAATTTACAAGAGTATTTAAGAGTTGGTTGAAGTCGTCACTGAGAAAAAACGAGAAGTCATATGATTTGATGAATATAAAAAATGTTCCAATGCGTGTCACCGAGATATTTAGTTTAAAATAATGATGCCAAAATCTGCTGGATAAAAATTCGAAAACTGATATTCTTAGATTGTACACCTGTAATTCTATGACTTTTTTCACTTTTTCGATGAAGTCTGCGGTTCTTTAATAAAAATTATATGAGGTTTAAAAAAAAGTGGCCTATCCGAGAATAAGTGATTCGTCAAGTAATGTTTCGACAAATTATTTTTTGCGTGTATTACTAATAAAATTTGGTCTGATTTTTACATAGAAATTTGTATGCTATGAGAAGCTAAGCAGCACCAGATATGAGCCAGATTCGATATTAGATCGGCAGATGATTTTTCCACTACTCGACAGTGTCGCTAATCTTGGCAAATTTTTAAACTGCGCACAACCGCATTAACCGTGACCAATCTGGTTGTCGGCGCGACGCAAGCGCAATTTGAAAAGTTCGCAAGATTGGAGACACTGCTATCCGAGCGAAATGTTACGACTTGAGTTCGACTTAGTGATGTCTGGAGTTCGTCTTGAAGACATCTATGCCTGGTTGCGCCTCAAAACTCAGTCGAGACATAAGCCTTCTTCATACTTTTATGTTCACGAAAGGTAAGACGGCGTTAATTCGTCTCAAGTCGAACACTGTCTTGGGTAAGTCGATATTTAATTGTCCCAAGACGAACCTTGTCTTGGCTTAGATGGTCGGGTTAAGCATTTCTAAATTGATTTATTGTATAAGAATATACAAGATTGTTCAATCATAACAAGGATTAGCTTTTATGATAGTCAGAATGACCCTGTTTGTTAGGACACGTGTGAGCTCGAAGCTATAAGCCGCTCACCTTGGAGTCACAAAAATTCGACTCCAGACATAAATATGTGTCTTCAAGCCATATAAACTTGTCTCCAATACATAAATTAAAGTCCGACTGCATCTTTACGTCGGGTATGGACGCTGCTTCTATATAGCTATAAAACACAAACTTTTTCAGGAATTTTAATAACAAATCATTGATATCAGAAGTGCTAGATTATTAGGAATACCTTCATAATTCGAATGATTGTTAGACATCCCCACACGTGACAGAAAGTCCCTTTATTTGGGTGGCATACCTGCTGATATTTCTATTAGAATATGAAAAAAAAATTCATTAGTGATGTTGATTATATTTTAAAATTCATTGAATTTTTCTTAGGACGCATCTCCTTTATCCATTCATCAATTAACGACTACATATCGTTTTAATATTATTAATAATGTCAAGAATAGAAATTTCATTTCAACATTTTGATTGATTTTAGCGTAATATTTCGTTTTTTTCCGTTGTAGGCTATACTTTACAACTTTTTGCAATGACGGGCAATCTAATTTTTCATAAAAAGTACAAATTTTCAATTGCAGAACTTAAAATATTTCATCGTGAACTTTAACAATTGTTCCACAACATTCTTTTTTCATCTTTCGTGTAAGATTTGTTTTTTAGTTGCTAAGAGTGAGACTTGGCGAAATCACGTGCCGATGCTCGGCCAAGCATCGGTGGAGGATATGCAAATATAAATAGCCAATATAGGCTGCCAGCACTGGCTCAACATTGGGCCGATTTAAATAAAACATGGTAAACCGAGGTAAAAGTAATACTTGGCCCAGTAATGTGCCGTCACTGGGCCAGACTTTGGCTGAAGATCGGCAAATTTGAATATCCAGTATAGGCTGCCAGCATTGGCTCAACACTGGACCGATTAAAATGCCGATATTGGCCCAATATCTTTAGCCGACCTTTGGCTGCCAAAATTGGACCAACTGGGCCGTGTATTCCATCCCATTTGAGAACATAAAAAAAATTTATTAATATTCTGAATTTAACTCTCATAGCCTGTTAAAAAAAACATTTTTTAATTTAATAACTAATAGGAATGGACTCAATTAGGTATGATAAACAAATAGTGATTGGCTAGGAAAAATGTAGAGAAAATTTTTGAGCGCAATTGGCATCATTCCTGGCAGAATTAGATTAGTGAATCAGCTAGAGATAAAGTCTGCTAAAAGTAACTCATGAAAAGGGCATGCTCGGAACATTCGAAATTTTCCAGATATTGCAGAACTCCAGAAAGCCTTAAAAAAACTCTACATGTCAACTGAGTGTATTGATTTTTCCAACAGGTACCGACCGCTAGTGAAATTCTTGAACACCTTATGCTGATATACTTACCTGGTTCCAAAACCGGGTACAGGTCACAGGAGGGGCTGTTGGGCCGAACTTTCCTAACAGACAGAGGACTTTCCTATGAAAGGTTAATACAGATACCTCTTTCTTTTTAAGACAAAACACAATATGGAGCATCTTGTCAGATATTAAACTCTTTTTTATGTAATCTGAAAACGTGTTGAAAAAATACTCGTTTATAAAGTAAGGACCCGTTTGGTACACAGACGCCTCTTAAGAATCTTTTGGCTTTTGAGCTAAAGTTTTTTTTGTAGTCTTCTCTAAAAATTATATATTTAATATTTTCAGTGAGAGAATTGTTATAACTACTCATATATTTTTTTCAATTTTTTTATTTAATCATAATCCTGACATGCTGAAGTCATTATGAGGATGGATTCGCATTCAGCGACCCAAAAAACTTATAGTACACCTAGTCAACTCTAGGTAGACTCCCGAAAATATTTGCTGGTTCTGCGTTATTTTCGAAAAATTTCCACTGATGTTGAGGCAAGACGTATTATAGTTCATTAAAAAAAATATGGGTTGTTATAACAATTCTCTCACTGAAAATGTTAAATATAAGATTTTTATATAACAATAAAAATTTTGTTAATATTTAATTAAAATCGTCACGTGGCTCGAATGCTTATTCATATTCATGGCGTACGACAATCACGGCCTGCATACAGAAGATTCTTAAACGTGGATATGTTTATCACCAAACTCTCAATCCCTGCGCAGACGAGCTCCGCCTTGACAAGCGTTCGCGTTGAGGAGCAAGATTTGACTTGCCATAGCAAGCGAAATCTCTCCCTTTCTATCCCCATCCGTCTATTCCGGTGAAGGAAAGTGGTAAATCCGCCTGCAGGATTCCCGGCTCGCACATGTTCGCTTACTCCTCTCGCGCCCGAGAGTCGCTGTAGTGAGAAACTTTCCCCCGGACAGATATCCCTCGCTATCGTGGAGATCGAAAGTCACGAGCTCCTTGTCTGTGCGGAGATCAAGTGTATTTACGTATGTTCCGACAGCCGAGCTGCTCTGAAAGCTTCACAATTGGAGGAGTTTACATCCAGCCTTATCTGGAACACTCAAAATGACCTTTTCTAGGTCCCTGGTTGCAAAAACTCCAAAGGCAACGAGAAAGCAAACATTCTTATGAATTCGGGTCTGCAAAAATCCTCATAAAACTTGAAACAAACTGCATGACGTTGTATTTTTCGGCGTTGGTGTCAAGGTAGGTCTTGAGCTTTCCTCTTATGACATCAACGGCTAGGTTAGCGGTAGCATTGCTACTGCCAGGGTTTCCCATGCCAAACAGGCAAATAAAAACGAGCGAGGGGGCTAAGAAGAACATCAAAACTCATAAATAATAATGAGGAGTATTTTAAAGCTTTTAAAACGCTTCTCGACGAAAATTCCGTGGGAGAGCATTAATTGGGTCACTGGGAATGTATTATTTCTCAGATAAATTGTTGACAAAAAATTCAATATTTAAATTTTCAGTTACAAAAATTTACTTTTAAAGAAGGAAAAGACGAATTCTCTACCAAATAGTTTAATTCATTACTAAAGCTCGCCGTACATGATGCTTTTTTTCTTTCTGGATTTATGGCTACTTGGTAGGCTGCCTTGCACGAAAATGGCGCTACCACTGGCTCTCGCTTTTATTTATTTATATATACGAGTACATATATTTTTATTATAAATCATTACTTATTAGAAAAGCATCAATAGCTGCCAATCTTCGACGAATAGCTGCCTGTATAATCGCGTTCATTTTTGAAAGTGCCCGCTCGCAAAAAATGGTATTTATGTTTCTGGATTTTAACTTAGCTTGCGGGGGATATAAAGAGTTTGTTGTGCTGCCTCTAACCAATCATTTCCATTAAATTACTTTCAATTTCTATGGACACCCCCTTGTGGAGCTTTGCTCCTTATTATTAAATATCTACGTCATTTAGATACTAGTACCTTATTTTGTAATAAATTCTTATTTGCTTTCTTTATACTGTATACTGTATTACTGTATACTGATGACCATATTTAGAATGATTTTATAGATTCAGGAAATTAAGCTGGCCCTTCCGAAATATTTTTGAAAAGTAACTTTGAAGGATAAACGATTATTGACTGCATTTGTAAAAATTTATATCATAATCTATATAATCTCTAAAGTTTCAGGAAAACTCGATCTTTAAGTGGAAACGCTAATCTAAATTATATTAAATTAGTTTGGGAAAATTTGAAGAATGGATGACATTCGTTCACGCTTTTTTTACAATTTGTTACCAGAAATGTTTACAATCAACTTTTTTTGCCACTTCAGTTGGCAATTTTTGGACTACGAAAACAGCTTGCGAGAATTAA
>NC_046662.1:53927035-53928212 GCF_010883055.1 Belonocnema kinseyi | reverse complement strand
GGTCTTGGAAGAGTCGAGATGGGTCAGAGAGAAACTGTTGATTTTCTCTAACCCATCTCTCCCTCCGCTCTAGACTTCTCTTAGCGTCAGATAGTATCCGTACTCTCTCAACAATATGATTCCTGATGGTCAGCAGCTTTTACTTGTTAAGTGTGTGATAACGGGTCCGGAGTTCGCGCGCGAATTTTTGAACCTTGGCGGTAAAATTCCTGCCAGATGTGATGTAGTCAATCACACATTGAATGCGGGACGCGTACTGCATTATACACACAATAATTGATAGCCCAGAGGTCGGATTCACCGGAAAAATGTCCACGAAGCTCGTCATTCATTTCAGCCAGATCGTCAGGCTTGAGACAAACCTTGGTGTTGATGTTTCTCCGGGTCGTAAAGCATCGCTCCTCATCTATTGGATGCCTGTCTGCGGTTGGTCTTAGTGTCGCCTCTCTTTCTTTGTTGCCGGCTTGTTCTAGCTGTGGTAGAGTAGGCGCTCCGCTTACATAGCCCCTTTTACGGAGTAGTTCCGCATAGTTCCGCGACGTTGCTGCGAAAAGTGCGATAGCTCCGGGTGTTTTTCGCACCACAGAGCATGCAGCCGTGCCATGTAACCCCGTTCACGGGCCACACTCGCATCGTAGCAGTCTAGCAAGTCGTGATTCAGTTGCTCCGTCCACCTGAAGTTCACGATATCCCGCCGATCCATCGCATTGAATCCATTTTCATTGGCTCCCCCAGCTCTAGATTGGTCGGCATTGTTGGCCGACCTATTGTCGGGAGCCCTGCGCGTTCTGTTGTTTTGAACCGCACTTACTACAACTACGTTTGGTGTTGTCATTGTTGTTCCCACGAGAAGCTAGGGAAAGGGGTTCTTCCATCCTCGTAGAGCCCCACATGCAAGGATAAGGCTGCTTACTCTGAGGGGTCGCCCGGTATCCCAGAGTCACCGTTCTAGACACCTCACCCAGGTGCCATTCAGCTTTCGGCACGGTTTTCACACCTCCGCTTGGGGGTTAATTCCTTCGGGACCACCCTTGGAGAATTGTCCGCGACTGCCTATTTAATTTTGTAACCATATTCAGCAGAAACCCTTGGTACAAGGACACTCTATCCGCAACCCGAGGACGCGTTCGGTGGCTTTTTCATAGGCCCTTCGGTTTCATGCTAGAAGAATCAAAAC
>NC_046662.1:53922697-53926935 GCF_010883055.1 Belonocnema kinseyi | reverse complement strand
CCACCCATCACTACCGAGGAGGTGAAAAGAGTATTAAGAGGGATGAAGAACTATTCCGCACCGGGACCAGATTGTATTAAAACCTTCTGGTGGAAGAAGTTTCCTTCAACCCATCAGCATTTGGCCCGTATTTTCACCTCATATTTGAAGTCGGAAGAGCTGATTCCAGAGTGGTTGGTGGAAGAACGCACAATACTCCTGCCGAAAATAGGCAACTTAGCTGACCCGAAGAACTACAGGCCAATAACTTGTCTGAACACGCTTTATAAGATATTCACAGCTATCCTAAGTGATAGGATTGTTCGGGCAATTGAACCTGTGTGGCAAGAAATGTATTAACAACGAGGCTCAAAGAAAGGCGTAGCCGGATGTCGGGAGAACCTGCTCATCGATAGATGTGTCTGCAAAGATGCAGCATTCTACCAGCGTGACCTATCGATGGCCTGGATTGGTTATCGGAAAGCTTTCGATTCCACATCCCATAGACTTATCATCTGTCTTTTGGAAATCTTAAAGGTTCATCTGCAAACAGTTGGGTGCATAGAGAGATTGATGCCGCTTGGGAAAACCAGATTTACTATCTCATCTGGCAAAAATCGTGTGAGAACTAACAAGGTCACGTTTCAGAGAGGTGTCTTTCAGAGCCGCATTCAGGATGTGACATCTATAAAGGATACTCTCCGAAGCAGATACAAAAGTCTTATCCGACAGATTTGGTCTTCCGAACTGTCGGCGAGAAACAAAGTATCTGCAACGAACATGCTTGCCATCCCAGTACTACTCTATTCATCTGGAGTAGTTCCATGGACGAAAAACGAGCTCAGATCTCTTAATATCGGTACAGAAAAGGTTATGCACATGAACAAAAGCATGCATCTTAAGTCTTCCGTTCCGCGACTGTACATCTCACGCCGTCAAGGGGGTCGCGGAATATTGAGTCTTGAATGTCTTCACCACAGTATTATTCTGGGTACAGCACATAGAGTTGCAAATGGACAGCTGCTCGATAAGAGGATGCACGGTATCTTCCACAGAAATGTGAAGGATCAGTTAATGTCTGGTGAGCTAACGTTTACTTTCCTTAAATTGCCCGGATTGAAGTCTGGTACAGAGGGTTTCATTTTTGCATGCCAAGACGGTGTCATTTCCACCTTAACATACCGTCGCCACATTTTGAGCCAAGATATTCCCGATGATAGCTGCAGGGCGTGCAATGCACACCCCGAGCATTTAGCTCACATACTATCTAGTTGTCCAACACACGCGGGAACGACCTACATTCAAAGGCACAATGCGGCACTAAGAGTACTTTATTACCATCTCTGTCACTCCTACGGCATTCACCTTAATATCGCTTCTCTAAATGCTCCTAGGGAAATTGAGTTAATTTTCGAGAATGGGAAGTGCCGCATATACTGGAACTTTATATTCTCGACAATTGTTTCTGTTGCTCACTCGAGGCCTGGCATGGTTCTTCTTGACTTCGAAAATCGAACCGTCATAAGGACAACCACAGAATTTCGCCAAGAGTGGGTGCTTATCTGAAGAACTACATCCGATGCCAGGGAAATCGCGGTAAAATTTCAGCCATAACCATGTTTGACTACGTGTTTAACCGTGTTTGACTACGGTCTGTGACGAAGTCAATACGACGATCCGGCAAAAGTCTTGTGTACCCTAAAGACAAGGATCGCTCTAAGAACGACCGCCTCCTGCATTTCCCCTGCAAGTGTTTAAGCATATTGTCGACACGCAGGGATAGTTTTCAGGCCGTTAATAAGTGAAAGCTTGGCGCGTCCAATAATGCCGATGATAAATACGAATAGTTTTAAAGAATATCCCGGGTACAATTGTCGCAACTTCATCATAAGGTACCTCACTTTCTTTTAATTTTCCTTGGCTATGGTGTTTTTGTCAGCTGGTGCCGAAAATTCGATGATCTTGGATTAACAGACTGGGTGATAAAGCACCATTAGTGCCACATTGTGCCCTTGGATGTAGCTAGTTCGCGCATGAGTTGCGCAACTAGATAGTATGTCTGTTAGATGCTTCATGTGTGAACTGCACGCCCTTCATCTATCATCGGGAATGTTTTAGCTCAAAATGTGGCTACAGTATGTTAAGGAGGAAATTTCATCGTCTTAATATGTCAAAATGAATCCCACCGTGCCCGACTTTATTTCGGGTGATTTAGGGAAAGAAAAATTTGGCTAACAGGACATTACCTGATCCCCCACATTGCGATGGAAGAGCAATGTTCGAGATAAATAAGATTTGATGCATTTTGTCCACTTCTTCGTGCTTCTTGACCATTTTAAGAAGAGGGCCTTTTCCATTTGGGATTCTATGTGTTGTACCCATGTTGTGAAGACAGCAGACTTATGATGTATTTTTTTGTTCATGTTTATAACCTTTCACGTCCCAAAATCAAGGTATCTGACCTCTTTCTTCGTCCATGGAGCTACTCCAAATTAATAGAGTACTACCAGGACGGCAAGCATGTTCGTTGCAGATACGTCGTTTCTCGCCAACAATTCGGAAGACCAAATCTGCCTAACGAGACGTAAGTATTTGCTTCGGACAGTACTCTTTATAACTGCCTTATCCTGAATGCAGCTCTGTGGAACGCCGAAGTATGTATAAGTCTCTCCCGCGCAAACGTGTGGCGAAGCGCTTCTATCGATGAGCTTAGGTTCTTTAAGGATGCCATCAAACTTCAAAGCCACAATTCAGATCGTTGTCCAAAACCCTGAAACTTTTGTCTGAAACATTTTTCACGAAAACACATATTTTCGCTGGAAAAATACTTGGAAAAATGTAAATAAAAACATAATGTAGTACTAAATCTTAAGTGTGAAGGATCGCGGTCGACGAAAGGGGCACCATGAGAGGACCAGGACAACACATGCACGGCGGACACTAACTAAAATGTTGGAATCCTGAGAACCCGCAGTCCGACATAACCACGAAAAGTAGGAACTGTCTGACAGTTGTAAACACGGAGCAGACAGCACCATTGCCGTTCGCCAGAATCCATAGGTGGAAGAACCGAATATGGATGGAACTGCGAATCAAGTTCGCGTCGCTCCCTAAAGGCAACATCAACCGGTCACCAGAAAAACTGTGATTACATGCTAGGACACCAACGATGGCTTACCGAAACCAGGCGTTAGTTTGGCGACCACCAGCGAGTGGTAGGACCGGATGGACCACTGTACCAGACAAAAAACATACCTGCAACACCACGTGAACAATCGACCACGCGCTGGCATGAGAGGGGAGGCCGGTAGCCACATTATAAATGGCGCACGCACAACCAATAGCAACCCTCGTGGTCCTTAGGGCAAACCTATCGGCTGGACGTATTCTACCACGAAAGGCACGCATAGGCGGAAGACTCCATTGCAGCTCGTCCGCTGACACCAATCAACCAACGCAGGCCTCGCAGAAAGTTGGCAAGTTCCGACTGAAAACAGCAGCAAGATTACGGAAATAAGAAGTGAACTTCAGAGTCGGCTTGAGTACCTGTAACAATGGCTTGACCCGAGATTTTTACTGGGAAAACACAAGAAAAAGGTTATGGATGGAAAAAAGTTGCCGGCAGCAGCCAGATGGTTACATAGTGAGGGGATATTTCTTTACCATTTTCAAGTGCTGTTCCCGCCTCGACTTCGGTCGGCGATAAACAGCATGATTGTCGCTAGTGTTTACCGAAAGAGTGGGGAACCAGCGGAGAGCTTTGCGAGGCATGAAATTTGTAAGGAAGTTCGGCTCAAGGGCCAACAGTCATAAGTTGAGTCGAACTTATCTCTCCAAATGACCTGGCAAAAGAATTGCCTAGTAAAGTAGAGATCAGAGCACATGGCGCCGGTGTCGCCGGTGAATTTCTCATACAATGCGCGGGTTCCCGGAATCGGATTTCCCTCTGCGTCTCTTCGCGTTCCGGTAGGTCCCTTTCATAGGCCCGGTAAAATTAATTTTGTTTGTCTCAAATGTGAGAATTCGGTTAGTGTGAAAGTGACGACGATTTTGTAATTTTCGGTAATATTAAGAATTACTGAAGTAGTAATATTTAGTTAACGTGCAAGTGTCCTTAATTTTGTAATTTTTCGGTAATACTAAGAATTTCTAAAATCGTAACATTCGGTCAATGTAAATATAACTATTATTTTGTTACCTAAATGAATAACGGAATTTTTATATTACGAGGATCTTGAATGCTAAGTAACGAATGTTCT
>NC_046662.1:53918323-53922687 GCF_010883055.1 Belonocnema kinseyi | reverse complement strand
TTTTTGTGACTCACGTTAGGTAAGAGCTAACGTTCCTGCTAGGTGACGTCAGGACATCGTGGTCGAGGTTCCGATAGGAAGGATCCTATCTGGCGCTAAATAGAAATAAAAAGGAACTTCGAGGGTTGTTCGTTGGTCAGAAGTGTGTGACACACGTGGTCGGTCCATTCAGGCGTGACAGGCATGTAAGTGGCAGCCGTCTTGTGGATCGGTTTTCCACCTGGCCCATCCCCGGCCAGGTCGTATTTAGCGGTAGGCATACGACAGGTGAAATTGTAACATTTTCAATCAAAACATGAGTCAGTTCGCAACAAATAAGATTTATTCCATAACAAAACGTAGATTTTTCAAGAAAGTACATGAATTTTCCACCAAATGGTGGAATTTTTATTTTAAAAATATACACTTTTACCCAAAAATGAAATCATAAAATTTTTAGTTAATAAAATTGATTTTCAACCAAGCGAACGCGATTTTTTCTAGAATACTTTTTGGTTCGAGATATATATGTTTTCGACTTTTTGGGTAATAAATAATCTTCTTAGTAGAAAACTTCTATTTTTGCTTCAAAATTTTTTCCTCTGGTTTATTATTCAAATATTTTGTAGAAAATTTTTATTTTTCAAATTACGTTCTTGCTTATAAAATCAACTAATTGTTTAAGAATTCATTTTGTTGTTTAATATTTTCAATTCCGAATAAAATTAATTTCTTTTTTAAAAGTTAACTCCCAACTAAAATAATGAATTTTTAAACAAAAGCAACGAAATTTCTGCCAAGTAAATAAATTTCCCACCAAACTACGAATTTTCAACTATGAAAATTACTTTTCAACCAATAAGGAAAATTTTAAAGAGGAACTTCCTATCAAATGAGGCGAATTTTCAACAAAAATACATGCATTTTTGGCAATCACAAATTAATTAATTTTCTACAAAGAAGCGAATGTTAAACCTGAAATCAATTTAAAAACAATACGAAAAAAATTTGCATTTTTTTTAAGCACTTGCATTTTCTACCAAAAATATGAGTCTTTCTACCATAATGGTTCAATTTTCTACAAAAAAGAATTAACTTAAAAAAGAGTTGAATTTTAAACTGAAAATTACATAATTATTCAGTTAGTAATATCAGTTCAAAAGAAAAAGACCAAATTTTAACTTAATATTGTAAGTTTCAGCAAGAAATGCAATCTCCAACAAAAAATAAATTTCTCACAAAAAAGTTCAACATTGTACCAAGGGTGGAATTTTCAATAAAAAATATAGATTTTTAACCAAGATAATTACATTGCCACGAAAAAATTTCAGTTTTGAAAAAAATATGGACATGATTCTCCCACCAAATATTTGAATTAAAACAAAAAGTGCATCAATTTAACTCATCGAGATGAATTACGTAACGAAAATGAAATAGCAGAATTTAAATTTGAAAACAATTAGCTTTTAACACAAATTTTTTGTATTTTCTTATTGGAATCTATTCTACAGTTCTCATTGAAAAAAGAAAGGGAAAAAGGTTAAAAGGGGAAATATGCAATTTAAAACTAATAAAAGGAATTCAACTAAAAAGTAGAATCTGTAACCAAGAAGAGTAACTTTCTACCAAAATCGACAAATTTTTAACAAAAATAGCTCACATTTTTTTGCCAAATACTTGATTTCCAAATAGAAAATATAGCTGTTCTGATTAAAATTCTATTTGCCAAGCTCCTAAATTATTTTCAATAACATGTTTTTTTACTAGAATTTGAAATCCCAAGCATTTTTTAATTCGGAGGTATGTACTATTCGGAAATTTATCCGAATTTTCTTGAAATCGTCTCAAATGCGTCACTGCTGAAAAGGCACATTTTTCACAAACGGCTTATGAAGAAAAAAAACTTTTATGTTTAAAACAAACATTCAACAACATTAACTATACAAAACACTTTATATGTTGTTACGTACTTTAGAATAATTACAACAAAAAAAGTATATTTTTATTTTCATCCAGATAAGCATTTGGCCGATGATGAGCAAGGAGGTCTAGATCAGTCGGCCGTTTCCATGAGACAAAGGTCTTCAGCTGTACATGCTGGATCACAATCTTTTGCTGCTCCTATAGTGATGAGCATAGTCATTAAAATGAAGCAACGAGTCGCGGTTATCCAGCTAGTCATTCTGAAAAAATGAATAGTTTGCTTACCTTCTATTTATAAATATTTTTGAGTCATAACAATCACTATTCTAAATTGTGTCGATTCAATATTGCTGACAATTTAAAAAAAAATTATGAATCCTATAATATCATAATATTAATACAAAATTTCAATTATAACTTATGTGATTTTCGAAAAGAAAATACCATTTTGTTTCAAAACTTTTAGTGGTAAATATTTGTTATTTCTAAGAAATAAATTCGTTTTAAAACGTGGCTAGAAAATTATTCTGAAAATTATCCATGAAACAAAACAAATAATTTAAATTTTGTGAAGTTTGTCCGGATGGGGAAGGGGTACGTTCCGAGATTCAGCCCGTTCAGAATTTGTCAAAGCCGTTCCCAGACAAAACTGTCGCTTGAGGCGCGAGAACTGGCAGACTGGTGCTGGGTTGTGCTGTGATAAAAGCCAAGGCTTCATCGGAAAACGTCAGTGAGTCGAGTCGTTTTGTTAGGGGAGAAACTGGGAGCGTTGGATAGAAAGCTTCGTCGTTATCTATAATGATGACGGCGTCATCGTTGAAAGTATATGGCAGAGATGCTGGCTGTCGAGTCTAGGATATTGCAACGCTAAAACCGAGCGAAGGAATGCAGATAGCGTATCTGACAATCACTTTCCGGCACTGGGTATCTGGGGTCAAAGGCTAAACGGACTCAGGAGCAGAAAGAGAGAGGTTGGCAGAGTCACAGAGATCGTACCGACCAAAGAGAGTGAAAGGAGCTGGTGGAGCTACAGAAAGCGTACTGATCAAAAAAATAAGAGAGAGAGCTTGGTGGAGCTACAGAGAGCGCACCGACAAAAGGGAGAAGATAGAGATTGGCGGTGTTACGGAGAGCGTACCGATTAAAGATAGTAAAGAGGAGAGAGAGAAGTTGGCGGAGCTACGAAGAGCGTAAAGATCAGGAAGGGTGAGAAGAGAGAAGGACAACTGAAATTGATTCAAGTATCTGGCTTTATTGCTTGAAAAGTGAGAGCCGAGAGCGGTCGTCAAGGCTGAGGAGTCAGTACTATCGCCAGAAAGCAAGCGACGATTGTACAACGGGCACCAGTATTTATATGCCGGGGGCAAGAGAGCTCGAGCGATGAAGGGAGCGGCTTCCGGGCTGCTGATTGGCCCAGACTTCGATAATGGGGTCACAACCAAGCAGTGGTGATGCCGTACTCCATGCTGCCTTCTTTTGTTGTCAAACACTTTGTGCAATTTCCCAAAAATTGTACACTTTTATTACATATTTAAAAATAAAAAGATTTTACATTAATCGATTTAGCGTAAGTATTATAAGAAACTTAATTTAAAAATTCATCTCGTGAATAATTAGTTGCGAATAAAATACCTATAATCTACTAAAGAAAAGAAAAACATTTTGGAAAGTGACTTAATGCTATGCCTACCTCACAAATGACAAATAGATGCTAAAATGTGTGAATAGCAAAATAGATATTAAAATATGCACATTTTTAGAATTCTTGATTTTCGCTTGTTTGGCTGGCCGTTTCAATTATATTCTCGAAACCCGAAAATAATATTAAGAGCTAAGACAAACTCTTGTTTGAGCCCCGCTGGCCGCTCGGTGAGTGAGAAAGAAGGAGAGGGGGGGGGGTCTTAGCGTCTCCTGCCGCGATAACTCATGAGAAATAAAGTGTAAGCAAGCTCGTCTAGACACGATTAAGAAGCAATTGGCCGGAAGAATTTCCCGTGTGAGTTTAACTTTGTAAACACGAGCAGGGATTTCAGGCTGCAAATTGCTTCTTTAGTGGTTCTCAAATATGGGCTACTGGCCTATAACATTAGTGGAGAATCGAACTATTTGGTTGACAATTCATCTATATTGTTTAGGAATATTCTGTATTTGGTATAACATTATTCTATGTAGTAGAAAATTTATTATTGTGAATGAAAATTCCTTCATCCATAATGAAGTTCAAAATTTAACTGGTGTTTTAAATATGGATCATTATTACCAGGTGTATACATATGAAACCGGTATTTATTCAAGAAAAAAACACATTTATTTTAAGAGAATGATAACTAATATTTTATTCAAAGTATGCGCCCTCGCAAGCTACACATTTTGTCCACCTCTCAAGCAATTTATGGATACCTTTCCAAAAAAAGTCTTCGTTTTTTGAAGCAAACCAGTCATCGAGCCATTTTCCAACATTT
>NC_046662.1:53909070-53918223 GCF_010883055.1 Belonocnema kinseyi | reverse complement strand
AGCCTGCAATTCGACTTCCTCAAACGATTTCGGTGGTTTGCCGCGGTCAGCGTTTCTCACATCAAAATTGCCACTTTTGAACTTGTTAAACCACTCATTACAGTGCGTTCGATCAAGAGCATGCTCTCCGTAAGCTTCGACAAGCATTCGATGAGATTCTATCGCCGATTTACCCAAATGGAAACAGAAAATAATGCTCCCCGCAAATCGTTGTTTGAAGGCACGTATTTCGAGATTTTCAAGAGCGAAAAAAATCACGATGTCATATGAAACTTGAAATGTTTGGTATTGGATATTGTTGACAGATGACAATACGCCAATTAGCACAAATGGTAAGTTTCGACAGTGCCTACAAGTGTGCCTACTGGCCGCTAGATGGCAATACCGGTTTCATATGTATACACCTGGTAGCTCAAAATTAAATTATTTGGTTAGAAATTCAAAATCCATTATTTTCACAAAAAGAGGTAGAAACCTTAATTTAAAATGGTACCCACGAAACTTGTATTTTTCTTGCTCCAATTTAAAAACTGATTTTTTATAGTGTAACTTCTTCCACCACTAAAATTCAAAGTTTATACGAGAATATAAAAGATTCCTTGCTTCGAGACGTATCTATTCACCTATATAATATTGTTACATTTTCTTAAAGAGTAAGGAGACTGCGGTAATGCATATTATTGAAAGTTATATATTTTTATTGTTATTCGGATTTAGGACATCACAAAACGAGGACATTTGACAAAAACGGTTTTGCCGATTCATACCATGCTGAAACGTAACTGTCTGCAAGATTATTCGAAGGTAGCAAATCAAAAGATAATGGTAAAAATACGAAAAACTTCCGGTACATATAAAAAGAAAATGAACTATATTTTGTTCTAAACACAAAAATAATGTTTTTAAAGAGAATAATAGAGTTGAAAAAATAGGGGACACAACTTCGATTTTTAATATTTTCGTACTAAGTTATCCTTTACAACAAGCGTTTTGTTTATTTGTTATACTTCTTAAAATGATTTTAATCATTGAAAAGAATAATAGTTTACTACAATAGAATGCTGGGATAGGCACTGTGGACTTCAGCCTAAAAATTGTCCTTTTAAAAAGCCCATGAAAGAATGGTGGGGGCTGGTAATTTTTTTTTGCCGTTATCGACCATTTTGTTTATTGGTACCGGGTTTGTGCAGACACCCTTTTATGAAAGGTATGCGAAAAAAGATATCTGCGAATCTAATTCGGTAAAATTCTACTGATTCAATTAGAGCAAATGGAGCTGCTAAGGATTAGTAGAAAATTTCTGATTCGATTAGTAAACATTAGTCATAATTATTTGAACTTCTTTAGTTTAGACAAACAAAGTACAACATTTTAAAGTATTTGTTTCTTACTGTGAAACACAAATGACGAAATCATACAAAACGACGAGGTATCCAGTTGATACGACAAATGGATCAAAATGATTTCAACTGCTCAACAAATTATGAAATTATTAAATCTTCTGACATGACTAGTGATTAAGGAAATTGTTCGGCATTAGATTCTTGGTACGAGTATGTAAAAAAATTATTGATATATTTCCGTTTATCAGGAATGTGATTGTGTTTATAACTGAAAATCAAGTGACCTTGGTCGTTTTTAGAATATGTCGATGTGCATTGAAAACTGAAATTTTATTTACACTGACCATTTTTCCAAGAAGTCGTCATTCTAAGAAGTCAACCAGCTCATTCAGGTATTTAAAACACATCGTCCGCAAGAAATTTATTTTCAGTATTGAAATTTAAGATTCTGCGACCGTTTCACAGTCTGGACATCGGATGAAAAATTTTTAAAATAATCATATTTTTTAAAAATGTTTTTATCGGTTTTTTATTGAAACATTAACATTTCAAAAATTACCATTGTTAAAATTGCGATTTTTTAACAATGCATAAATTGTTCATTTTCAGTGAAATTACCAGAAATAAAATTGTTGGGCAGGGAATTTTTTGTAAATAAAAAAAATAAATAAATACATATAATAATCTTCTAGTCTGCATGGATCAAGACTTAGAAATCTTGAAAAATTGACACAATTTTTTAAAGCTATTTTTAGCTATTTTCAGCTATTTTTTGGAAGGATCTGTATAGGTACTGAAAAATGTAAGGCGACCGTGTTTTAGTATCCTTGTCATATAAAAACATGTGTAGTTCCTTACAAATAAACTTTCTTCTGATATCTTGTTGAAAAAAAATTTTTAGCCACAGTAACGCTACTTTTTCATATAAAAGGAAAATTTGATTTGATGGTCTTTCAGTAGCGCACATGGCATCCTAATGAGATAAATAGACCTATAGGACATTTGATTATTCAGACCACTTTTGACTTAACAATTAGAAACAGAAAAACTCCAGATTTTTGGGCGCCAGTTCTTGCTTGGGGCAAAGGCTAACCAATTAAATTAAAGTGAGTGAGAAAACGTAAAGGTATACGGAATCTATATTCCGAAAGTGAAAGGGGAACCTCGCTGAATCCTGAACGTTTCAAGCTAAGCGAGAAAAGGGAAACCTCACCGACTTTAATTAGGAGTGCAAACCATGCTTAAAACACGCGATAATTCAAGAGAAAAGACCAATGGTATTCAAAAGATAAGGTAATCCAAATTATATAAGAAAATCTCACTAGTAAGAATTATAAAAAAAAAAGGTCACAAAAGGGTAGAAGATTTTAATCTAAGAAAAAGATCAACTGAACTTTAAAAGACGGCATCATTGTGGATAAAACTAGTTTCTTAGCCTCAACTTGAAATATAGCTAATGCTTTGACTAAAATAATTAACGTCAGTTTAGTCAAAATTTTAAGAAAAGTCAACTAATGCACAAAATACGCCAATGCATAAAATACGCAACTAAACGAAAGAAAGACCGTAGCAAGATGACTTGATTTTTTTTTGTACAGCAGTTATAAATTAATTGCGAAAATATAAAAATTAAATTTTCTCGGAAACTATGTGACCGATCTTGGTGGTTCATGTGTATGTTGTAGAGAGTACTGAGAAGTTCTGAATAAAATTTAAGAACCAATTTTGCTGATTGCAAGGGGTGAAAAAAATTATTAGAATTTTTAGATAATTGTTTTTGAAGGAAGTACTTTTGGAACATGAACCATTTTTTCCTATATCATGCTCACATTTAAGTATGCAATAAACATTTTTGCCCAACTGATTGTAGCGGTAATTTATAGCAAAAAAACTACTCGATTCGTACTTAATATGTATTCAATTACATGAGAACGAGCGGCCAACTTGATGTTTCGCTCACGACGCAATAAGTTATCCGCAATGGTGTAATATAAACTAGATGCAACATTATTATTTGATTAACAATACATTTTATCGTGAAGTCGCAATATTGGAATCCGCTTGACACCGAAAGGTGAGTATCAAGGTCAGTCCAAGGTCAAACCTACAGAATTCATCGCTATGCAACTAAATCAGGACACCTTGAGGTTTAAGTGGTCGCTGAATTCTAATCCAGTCTGTTTGATTTTATCATGTCAGTATCAATTTCAGCTTAAGATCAATCCTACAAAATGTATCGCTAGCCAACTCAATTAGGTTATCTTCAGGTTCAAGTGGACCTCTTGAGATGAAGGTTGAGAGATTTTAATAGTCAAATTTGGAAAAACCTCAAAAGTTTTTATGTGGGTTCTGTGCTATTTAGAATTTGTAACCTTGCCGCCATTCAAGAATGGTATAGTATCAGGTACTTTCTGAATACATTACATTTGAACTTGCTTGATACAGCCTAAAATGCGCTATAAATTCAGTTAAAGTTTTTTCAATGTTACCCATTCTGGACCAAGTAGAGGTACCACTTCTTTTAGAACTTACACATTAAAGAAACGGCGGTGCCAACGCTAGGTTTATGTAATATATAAAGTATGCTTTCATGACTTGAAGGTTCCCGTCAAATCATTGGCAGTGAGCTACGAATTTTTTTCAATCGCCATTTCAATGTCTGCTAATGTCACTTAGACAAGTGGAACAAGTTATATAAGGAATCCAAGAATGTTCGAGACAAGTCGAACAAATGATATGAGAAATCCAAGAATGGTTAAGACTTTCTTTTGCGCCACCTGGATGTATAATAAAAGTCATGGCTGTATACATATACAATTAGGTATTTTCAGTTCAACCATTAGCTAACTTCACTTTTTGAATACAGAAAAGCTAGAGGTAGTTTCTTCGAACGCCCAGGCATCAGTTTTAATGCAGACGGCCATGACTTAGTTTTTACATCCCGGCTTGGGTGGTTTAAATCGCATATAGGTTTTGATTAACTTTTGGTGATATTAATGATAAATATAACTAGTCAAGTTTGATACATCATTCATCGTAGAAATCTATTTTGCGCAGTAAAAATTTATTGTTTGGGAAGATTGTATCCGGTATAAATTTCAATCAGTTTCATTTTTTGGAAATATCCCTTAAACCACCTTGTCTCTTTTACCATGTCACCTTGTGATATTCGAGAAACATTATTGACAAACATTGCAAAGATAAGGAAAAAAACTTCGTATCTCTGCCTATGAGTTGGCCTGAACCTTCAAGTCATGAAAAGGATTAATACTTTTGCTTATGCAGGACTAAAGATTTTAGTTAAAAGAGTTTACAACGTCGATTTATCCTGTTATTGATTCAGTTACGTATCCAGTATATACCAGCAACATTGAAAGAGATACTTCTATGGAAAGAAATCAATGCAACGACCAGGACAATATAAATAATGCAGAGGTTATGGAAGAGTCAGAAAGTCAAGAAGGTAGAGAAGATGGTCTAGAGAAAGAGTCCGCATCGGTTAGTGAAATTTAAAAAAAGGATACTTTGATCAAGAAAAACTAAGTGATCTAATTTGAGATCTAGGCCTTTCTAAAGAAAGTGCAGAGCACCTCTGTCAGCTGAGCACTCTGTTACACACGCAGAAAAATACGAGTCTCTTCAGTTTCTTTTAAATGAATTGAATTAAAATAGCCAGAAACGTCAGCTCTGTAGAGATTTAAAAATCATAACAATAATGCTGAAACTACAGAGTAAATTTACAAAACACCAGGGTTTTATATGCGAATGGGATAGCCGAGCTCGTGAGCAGCATTATGCAAAAAAATTAGACTCTTCGAGAGAATCTTACTCTAGGTGCTAAAATGATAGAAAATTTTGAAAAGTTAGGGTGTTTGACAAATTTAAAGATCCATTTTTTAGATTCTCATATCGATTGGTTGCCAGCAAGTTTATTTTTAAACAATCATCAAATTTTTATTAATATGTATCGTCATAATTTAAAGATCACATAAACTTGGCGTTGGCACCCCGGTTTCTGTAACGGGTAAGTTCTGAAAGAAGTGGTATCTGTACGTGATTCAGAATGGGTAACGCTGAAACCACTTCAGTTGAATTTATAGCGTTTTTCACGCTTTATCAAGCAAGTTCAAATTTAATGTATTCAAAAAGTACCTAATACTATAGCATTCTTGAATAGAGGCAAGCTTATAAATTCTAAACAGCACAGAACCCAACTAAAACCACTTTAGGTTTTTTAAAATTTGACCATTAAAATCTCTTAACCTTCATCTCAAGATGTCCACTTAAAACTGAAGTTACCCTAATTGAGTTGTCAAGCGATGAATTTTATAAGTCTGACCTTGAACTGACATTGATACTGACCTGATGGCATCAAACGGACACCGAATTTGGATTCAGCGATCTCAAAAAAATAAGGTGCACCAAGTCCCTCTTATGTTGCAGGCTTGGACGGTTTGTGGTCCTATGCAATTTTTAGGGTATTTCAGCACTAAAAAGAGGTATAAAGAATATAAGAGGGTCGCTAACACTTCATTATTTTTTGAGGTATTTCGTCTCTGAAAGGGTATTTATAACATAAAATGGTCGCGAAAACTTTAATTAATTTTTGATTTTTTGGTACACCAAAAAAGTGTAGCGATTATTTAAAAAAGGATCGGTAATTCTCTAATGATTTTCAGGGTATTTCGGCACAGAAAGGGTATAGAGGACATAAAAGGATTGCAAAAACTTTAATAATTTTGGTGTAGTTCGGAACTCTTAAAAAAGGGTATGGAGAGTTTAAAAAAGGGTCGGTAATAATCTAATAATTTTGGCGATATTCAGCACAAAAAGGGTATCAACAAGATAAAAGGGTCGAAGAAACTTTGTGATAATGCAAAGCATTTTAGCATTTCAAATAAAGGATATAGAAAATTGAGGAGGGATCAGTAAAACTTTATGACACTTTCAGGGCATTTTTATGTTTAAAAAAAGCTATCGAAGAACAGAGAGGGATCGGTAACAATTTAAGACAACTTTTAGGGCACTTTTACATATTGAAAGAGTATCAAAAATAGGATGGATCAGAAACACTTTATAACCCTTTTAAGGAAATTTCGGCATTTTATAAGGGTACCAAAATTAGCGATGGATCGGAAATACTAATTCTTGTCATCACTGGTTACATATAAGATTTAAAATCTACTAAGAAGTTTTTGGTTTTTCTCTATTTTTGTATC
Source organism: Belonocnema kinseyi (assembly GCF_010883055.1). NCBI lineage: Eukaryota > Metazoa > Arthropoda > Insecta > Hymenoptera > Cynipidae > Belonocnema > Belonocnema kinseyi. The sequence goes on along the minus strand of NC_046662.1, from coordinate 53,911,661 downwards.
CGTCACCAACTAATTACAGATGCGGTACATTCATATTTTTTTAAAGAAAATTTTTATTTCCAACATATTAAATGTTTGAACAAAATTTTTTAATCTCTACGAGTTTCGGTTTGAGTATGGCCAAATTTGTTCGAAAAAAACGCCCCTTTTAGATTTCAGTTGTTTATAACTATGTACTAATAAATAATTTTACATATTTTTTTGAAATAATTACGAAGCATGGATTCCTAAGAGTATATGAACGACTGCACCTGAAAGGGTCAGTGATGATTTAGCCAAGGAGTGAATTTAATTAACCACACAAGAACAAAATCAGAATTTAGAGAAAGCTTGGCTGAACCATTGACTCGAAAAGCAGATCTTACCTTATGTATAATATCAGAGAATGACAACGCGTGTTCCCTTGCTGAGTATATAGACGCCAGAGACCGATATTCGCGCTTAGCTGCGTATGTTCAGGACCGGAGAAATCATATAATTAGTGGGAAAAGGCACAACTCGATTTCCGAAATTCACAACTGTGGAAAGGAAGAGAGCCGCCGAGAACTGCTTCGTATTCGTCCATTCTATCGTCCTGTCTTTCCCTTATTAGTCCTTTATCAGTCGCTGCTAAGGGAGAGAGGGATTCCGAACTGCTTCCCTAGAGAGGGGACGAGAGGTGGTGAGGTTCGTTCCTTCAATGCTAGGGCTTCCGGTATTCCGGTAATCTGGTATTCCGGTATTCCGGTCCTGAAGTGAAAAACCAGGAACCCCTAATTCTCTCTACAGATGTGAAGTAAGCTTCCGGATGCTCCCGATAAAGAGAAAAGAAAAACGAAACCAACATAAAAAGCCAAGGAACATAAGTTCACAACAGAAACAATTTTAACGATAACAATTTTTGGTCGAGACTACCTACCCTTTTGTAGGATTTTAGTGGTAACCGCCTCAGTCCATCCTCACCAGGAACGTGCCTTGGATCTCGGAGGACCAAAAGAAATAAACCATTTTATCCTTAATGAGTAGTCTCAGCCATTGTACTTCGGATGTCAGAAGGATTAGTGATAAAAGGTATCCGGAAGTTTATGTGAGGACTTGAGACGTGAAAATCTGCTGAAGGTGAAGGTGGGGGTGGATCTAATCGATCATTTAACTTGATATTAGAACTCTGCGTGGCTTTTTCTCGTGACCGCGAAATTAGGAAATTTATAAAAAACAAAAAAAAATAAATAAGACAGCCCTACATTCTCAAACTTAAAGCTACAAACATATACAATGAATTAGCAAGGCAGTAAAGTAATACATCAAATGAAACAATAATAACTTGAGAGTAAAAGAAAGCAGAGGAGTTTGAAGTTCATTACTCTTCGTATGATACAAGAACTTTTATTAAAATTTAATTTATGCAAACTAGAAATTGTGAGTTGCAGAAAATATGCAACGTCAAACCATTATTAAATAATACGTGTCAAACTAACAATTTTGTTCGTGTTTTATTAATTTTCTTTGGGAAAATTACTTCCAGAATATCTGTTGTGAACAAAGAAATAAGAAAAAATGTAATTAGGCTAATTTTACATTGTTTATGTACTATTTATAAAAAATTTTATGGAATAAATTATCTAAAGGGTTATTTTTTCGAAATTCATTTTTTTCTATTTACGGGAATATTTTTGTATAAAGTTAATGTCCCTCTAACGAAACAGGAAAACTCCTGTTAGTTTTTTTTATAATGTATTTTAAAAAATCGCTTTTTGGTATCTAGAGCATGGGTCTGCGGTCTAAACCTGTTAACTGCTCATTAACATTTAGTAAACATTTTTATAGTTCAAAGTTATTTTAAAAGTACAGGAAATTTATGAATTTGTTATTCAAGAATTTCTAATCTCTGTCCAATTCGTGAGTTTGGTAATTTTTTAAATTACTGCGACAGAATATTTTGTTTTTCTTTCTTAGTATTTCAGTACATAATAAAACTGTTTACTTATGGAAAACGTACGCTTGATAAAAAAAATATGCAAAATTTATTAATTGTTTTTTTTTAATTTCTTAATCTATGTCGAAGTGATAAGTTTGATTAATTCCAAAAATTCTACTGTTTTAACGCTATTCCTTCGACGGAAACCTTATTTGTTGCTAAAAATTTGTTGAAAATTTCGTTTGACCCAAATAGGACCCAAAAAACAAAATAATATGTTTTTACGTGTTATCGTTAATTATCCGCAATTTCTGTCGTCGATTTCATGAAAATAATTACTAGTTGAAAATTTGAATATCTCCCATGAATTTTTAAACAATTTTTTATTTTTTAAATTGTTCAAATAATCACATTATATTTTCGAAAAAATCTTCTAATCCAAAAAATGACTAAATTTTCCATCTTATAAAAAAAAGATTTTTTAAAAAAATTTTCAGGATAAAGTAACTATTTAAGTAAGTGACATTTATTCAAACAATTGGAAATTATTTCGATATTCATGGTGGATATTCAAGTTGTCCAGTTCTAATTATTCTTCTTTCAAAAATGGCAGAAACTACTAAAAAATAGGAATATTATGTAAAATGTAGTTCTTTTTATATTTTTGGATCCCATTTGGAGTGCTTGGGGGGGG
>NC_046662.1:53908191-53909060 GCF_010883055.1 Belonocnema kinseyi | reverse complement strand
CGTTTCGATGAAACCCCGAATATTATGTTATATGCGGGATACAGATTTCCTTTCTAACAATTGGCGGTCTCAATGATTCATTTTCTACGATAGCCTCATCAACAGAAAAGCCAAACAAAAAAAACGCATATGCTTTAAGTTTTTCGAATGAAAAAAATATCTATCGGACTACAATGATGAATCCGATTTTCAAATTATGTATGTAGTAATATGGTACGCTCAGAGCAAAAGCGACCTAAAAAAAAGTTGCGGAAAAGAGAAGTAAACACAAGCGGGAGCAAAAACGACCTAAGAATTAGCCGAGAGGTAAAAGGACACAAGAATGAAGGGTGAAGATTTCCCCCACTTTGCTGCTGCGAAGACCAGCCTAGTGTAAAGTGGAAAATGCGTGAGCATGATCCGAGCTCGCCCGAACTTCACGAATGACGATCTAATCAGTTGCCCCCAGACCAGCCAGATCGAGCCTAAGATTTATTCCCACCATAGGTCTTCTATTTATATTTCGATCCAAATTTGAAAGTAATTAAAGAAGCTGGCGAATCTCTTGAAATTTTGTAAAACGTCACATTAAAATTTAACAAAGAGAAAAGTTTGAAAACGTTAAATGTTGAAATGTTTGTAGATTACAGTTTTGAAAATGGGATCAATAAAAATTTAAAGCTTTCGAAATTTAATTTTCAAATATTTTCAACTATTAGATAACAATAATTTGGCAATCTCTGAATGAAATTATTTCAGACTGAAATTTAGAAAACAGAACAATTGCAAAAAGTAAAAAATTTTAATGTTTGTAGATTAGTTAAACTATTAAATTAAAGTTTTGATAAAAATGACTCAAGTTAAAGTTTAACTATTTTTAAACGTTTTTG
>NC_046662.1:53864595-53908091 GCF_010883055.1 Belonocnema kinseyi | reverse complement strand
AGATTGAAAAGACTGAGTTTCTACAATTTAAAATTTAATTTAATTGAGGCTATGCTGAGTTGTTTATCGGGTACGTCTGATTTAATTAAATTGCATTTTACATGTCAGTATTTCCTTTATACTTGTATTATTTAGAAACAAAATTTCCAAAAATTTTTATTGCACGATTTTATTTCATACTAACCATTTTCCATCGAGTTGAATATTATTTATATTTCATAGTTAAAAATATAATTTTTAAAGTTTTAAATTTTTAATGATTTTAAGTATTTTAAATATTTGAGAATGTTTTAAAAATTTTAAAGATGTGAAGGAATTTTCATCTTATTTTTATAATTTTAAGCAATTTCAAAGAATTTGAAAGAAGTACTTTGAAAATCTAAAAAAAAAGCTCAAGGTATATCAAAATATTTGGAAGGCATTGAAATATTTAAGAGTATTTTAAAATGTTCCAAGGAATTGTCAATTGATTTCAATAAAGCAGTATGAGATTGTAGAAGATTTAAATTATTTTATATTATTTTTTAATTTTCAAGGAATTTTCCAGAGATTTCAAAACAATTTAAAGGATTTCAAATATTTGAGGATTTTTAAAAAGATGTCAATGAATTTTCAATCCATTTTATAATTTAAAGGAATTACAAAGAATTTTAACAATTATAGTAGGGTTGTTTGAAGAAACTTCAAAGTACATTAGAAATCTTAAAAAGATGTCAAGGTGTTTCAAAAGATTTTGAGGGTTTCCAAATCATTGAGTGTATTTTTAAATTTACCAAGGAATTTTCAATTTATTACAGTAATTTAATATGAGATTTTAAACGATTTGATACATCTTAGGATCATTTTAAATGATTAAATTTATCTTTTTTTGGTAAAAATTTATTCTTCTTGTTTAAAGTCCACATATTTTAATTAACAATTCAATTCATTCGTTAAAAATCCACCTTTATAGTAAAAATTCTTTTCTGTTGATATAATATGATTTGTTTAGATAAAGATTAAACATTCCATTTTCCGTTAAAAATTGATCATTTTAGTACAAAATTCAATTATATGGTGAAAATAGTTTCCTCTTCGCAACAAATGTAATTGTTCTATGCTACTTTAGGATTTTAAAACCAGAATAAATTTGAGGAACAGCTGATTATATCGTTTATTCCCCCACCAAAGTGGGGGAAATCTTCTCCCTTCATTCTTGTGTCCTTGTACCTCTCGGCTAATTCTTAGATCGTTTTTGCTCTCGCGTGTTTTTCTTCTCTTTTCCGCAACTTTTTTTTTACTTCGTGTTTGCTCTGAGCATGTCATATGTATTTCTTCTAACGAAAAATATAAATTCATTAATTTAAAAACATAATTGTATAACAGATATTATTTTCATCGCGAGTGCCCTATTGAGAGACAATGCTTTGAAATCTCCTTCGGGTAACGCGGAGGCTATAAAGTGGGGGTAACGTTCGAGCGTAGTTGAGGAGAAGGCGTCCTAATGAGAGGCTCAAATGTATTTTTTTTAAATCAGTCAAAACAATCAATACTAAAGAAGTTATAAATGATTGTAAGTTACATTTTTTTAAATATAATGCACTTCTTAAAGTGATTTATTAAAATTTATCTTAAAAAATTGTTTAAAAAGCTGTCGAAAAACGCAACAGATGTAAATGATATAAATTTATAATACAAATTTTTTTTGAGTCTTTTTCCATTTTAAGAACACTTTGAATCGAGTTCCAATTTGATAACGAACTTTTTTTCTAATTTAAAGGAATTGTAGAATGTCCCAGAATGGACTCAGTATTTTAAAGTCCCTAGATTTTCAGGAAATAATGCACTAATTCTGAGTCCGATTAAGTTTCTGATCAAGGTTGCGGTTTCCAAAGCTTTTTTTGCATCTTTGGACCAAGATATTGTGAACTTTTTTCTAATTTTACGAAAGAATGGATTATTTTAGGTGTGATTACTAACTTATAAAGAGTTTCTCCAATGTTCGTTTAAAAAAACTTTTCGCAAGCGATTCGTATTTATGGTATTTCACTATATTCACTATGTTTAAAGCAGGAAATATTTCACTAGTGCAGTTCATACCAATGGGTTTTCAGTTCAAAATTTTCTCAATTTTAGAGTAGTGCCATGGATAGGCGAAGAAACTAAAAAAAATGTGCCGGGTATCTCAAATTTTCAGTTTTTCCCTTAGTTACTTCTGCTACATGCTATGTAAAATAATGTCTAAGAGGAATCGAGTAGAATGATTTTATTTTTTGGAAATGTATTTTGTTATTTAAATCTTTGTAACGAATTTTCTAGAAATAAATGTTGTCAGATTTCTCAAGTGTAACAGACCGTAACATTTATATGGAACCTCTCAAAGTCGTGAAGTTACATTTTTATATTATTTTTATGAACATTAAAGACGTTTTCCACATAAAAAAGATTGAAGACATATTAATAATGAAAACATACAAATTTTGATTAGCTATTTATTTTCCTATATTTTTGAACATTTCAATGCTCATTATAATACTTATTGTATTACTCTTAGGAAAATTAAATAAAAAATTTAATAGATTTTAAAGATATAAAAAATTAAATAAAAGTCTAAACAAAAGATTCTAGAAGATCTAAAATAAATTTCTTCATTTCATAAAATTTTACATAATACTAGGCAAAATTGATTATTTATGGGAGATTTTCAGCAATTTTTAGAAAATTTTTTTAAAAGCATTGAAAACATAAGAAAATTACCTTAAAATCTGCTGCATTTCCAATTATTTTAATAAAATTTGTTTACTCTCTTGAAACGTTTCCAGATTCTTTTAAAACTTCTGAAGCTAATTTTTGTAATCTGTAAAAATCTAAACTTCTAAACATCTTATAAAGTTTACCTTCTTTTTTAATTTCTTCAATTCTAATAAATATTTCTAGAACCTACTTATTTTTTTATATTTAAATAAATTGTCCAATCTTATCGAATTAAAAAATTTCGCTTTAAACTCTTTCACACACTTTTTTGAAATTTTAGCAAATTGTTTAATATGTTAAAACACATTTTTAAATTTTTTCGTAAAGTTCATTTTCAAAATATAAAATAATTTTACATCTTCACGCGAATAATAGGAAATTTCTATTTTTTGTTATCTTTTTCGACATTTTAAGCCTTCTAATATGTATAAATTAATAAATTTTTTTGATTTTTTTTTAATTTTGCAAAATTAAAGTGACTGCTCTTAAAACCTTCCAGATTCTTCTTTGATAGTTAAAGCCTTGGCTGGAATAGCGTTGTATCAATACATATTTTGTATCCATGAAATTATATTTATATGATTTTTTCTTTTAACTGTTGCTTTATTCCACATTCGTTTCAAAGTATCGAAAACAAATTTCAAAATTGGATTCAGCGCATTTCAATCAATGCAAACAAAAATAATGTGGTTAGATCATTTACAAATTTAGTCCGACACATTGTAAAATACAAATTTAATTTCTTGTTTTCTTATTAAATAAGTGAAAGAAAAACACTCAATTATTCGTATAATTGTAACTTAAAGTTTAATTTTTTTTCTTATAAAACTAATTTAAACAGATTTTATTGGTACAATTTCGGATAACTATCACTTGTTTATTTATTTTATTATTTATGAATATAATATTTAATATTGCCGTTTCTAAAGTTTTCAATTCAGCCTCTCTCGCCCTTTTATTATTTCCCGCGTGCCACTCTAACAAATTTTAATATCTTTTTTTTTACCTTTATGTTGATGAGAAGATTTTAGAATGAATCATTTAATTGAGATACTTTAGGGTAAAGGGTATCAAAGCAGGAATTAATTAACATATGAATAACGGGGAGTCCTCGAAGAGGAGGCTAGACGGGCCCGGATTAGGGTTAACAGCGTTGATTTATTTAGAGTGAACCAATACTAGTGACTTTGATACTTCCTGGAGAAGCGAACCGAAAACGGAAGTCACTATTAGGGGTTGATTTGATTTATCAAAACTTCTGTTATGATTTACAAGGAAACTGGCTAAAATGATTATTAGGGATTCAGATTTAGAGTTAAAAGTGTTGATTTGTATTTCGGTGAATCAATTTTAGAAACTGGGATCCTTTCAGAAGCCGGAAAACTAATACGGAAATTACTGATATGGATCTCTTCGATAAATCAAGACTTCTTTATGGTTTACGGGAAAGCTGATTAAAGTTATTAATAGTGACTAAAATTTAGAGTTAAAGGTTTTGTTGAATTTCAAGTTAATCAATAGTAGAAACTGGGATTCTGTCAGGAGAAGGAAACCTAATTTGGAAGTTGCTGATATGGATCACTTTAATAAATCAAGACTCCTTTTTGATTTTTTTAGGGAACCTGGTTAAAGTTAATTAATAAAGATTTAGCTTTAAAAGTATTGATTTGTTTTGAGTGAATCAATATCAGAAACTGGGATCCTTACAGGAGAAGGGAACCTAGTATGAAAGTTGCTGATATGAATCACTTTGATAAATCGAGACACCTTTTTGGTTTATTTTCTACAGGGAATCCGAGCAACTTGGCTTATACCGCTTACAAGGCTTAGTTGGCTTGGCCTTGTTAGGTGGTCCACTGCTGCCCTCGTGATTTTTCTGCTCATATCTTTTTTTGGTAACCAAGAAAGGATAAAGGGTAGACGAAGAGAGAAAGAAGGCCTTATTTCAAATAATGAATAGCGGGGATACATTCAGTCAGTTTGTTACAATGGCGTATCCTCATTAAATTCAAGATTTTTGTATCACTGACACTAGTATTCGTAGGTTGCACGAAAAGCAGTTTATCCTATGCACGTAGAACGTGGTCTGCCTGCGGAAGCAGTATTAGAGTATTGATATACTTTGCGGCGGAGGTTGACAATAGCGTGACCCGCACGGATTAAAGGCTTTTTCAGAACTGAACTACTCGCGACCGGTGACTGGACAGGTTTGTTGATGGGACTACAACTGTTCTTAAGATAGGGGAGGGGGGGGTAGCTGGTGAGAAATCCTTAAGGTGATCGCACAAGAAAATACGTGTGCCGTATACTGGAAACGGCACACGGATGAGCCGTCCGTGCACGCGCAAAGAGCGCCAACCAATCGCGTAGATCTGTTGCGCTGCTGCGGTGCGAGCTGGTTACGTACCGTTCACTTGTCAGGCCGCCGCTCGAGAAGCAGAAGTTTGCCACGTTGTCAATTTTATTTATTATATATATATATACATTTATTTATTTAAATTACGTTATTCAAAAAATAAAAATATAATTACGAAGCTTTTTATAGATATTCGAAATATTTTACAATTATTACTTTCTAAAATAGCTTTCGATACCGGCTGTTTTCCCTGGAATGGTTTATATCTTTGCAAGTTTAAAGATTTTTATTCGTTTCAAAGTTTCTCATTATCTCTTCAACTTACTCAAATTTAAAAGTAAATTGTTGAAGCCGAAATGAACCTAAGAAAAATATTGTGCGCCAAAATTGCAAAAGAAGGCCTAAAAGAAGTTAAGTTCCTTAGTTTTTCTAAAATTATGTAATGGGGCAAAATTGCGAAATTTTGTTTCGAAGGGCATGTTGTCATTCATTTCGCACCTAAATAAATATGTTCTTAAATAAAACAAAAAACTGCTTTTTTAACAAAATTTTTTTCATTTAGCCAAAATAAAACTTTAGAAAATTCTACGGCTAATCGAAATCGTTAAAAATAATACAATTCAGGCCAAATTCGAATACAAATTGTAATTTTCAGTACTTAAATTTGAAAATACACGACCTGCATCCCTTCAACATTTAATGGAACTTTTTTAAATACCCTGAAACATTGAAAGGCTTCGTAAGTGCTTTAAAATTGCTACACAATTTTTAGTACGCTTGAAACTTTCTTACATGAAGCTTCCTCCATAAAGTTTTGAGTCTTTATTGTTACATAATTTCTGATAATTACAATAATAAAATTGTACTTTTAATTTTCATCCATAGAAGCAATTGGCCATTGATGAACAAGGAGGATTGAAGCATTGGAGCATTTCCACCTCACAAGGTATACCTTCTGGGCATTCTGGTTCGCACTCTGTTGCTGCTTCTGTAGTGATGAGCATGGTTAGTAAAATAAAGGAAAGAGTCACGGCGATCCAGCTAGTTATTCTGAAAACAATAATAGTTTGCTGATATTCGAAATTAAATGCTTGTAATAAAACTATTGTTGAACAACGGATTTAAAGTTAGAAGATATACAATAGTTTATTTACTTTCAAAATCTTGTAACTGAATCATAGGACAGAAATGATACATTTAAAAACAAATAGTACTCTAAATTTCTAAAATAAATTATTAAAACTATAATAACATACTAATAATATAAAATGAGAATTCGGCTTACGTGATTTTTGAACAGAAAATGTTATTTTGGTTTTAAACTTTTGAGGCGGCAGGAGTACCGTAGTTAAACACCTGTATTGAAACTAGCAGCCTCCTGTCACAATGAAACTTGATCTGAAGTCGTGAATTTAAATGTACAAGGACAAAAAAATTTCCGTCAGGGCTGAAATGATTTTCTGTTTTAAAAAAATATATTCAATAAAAAACACGACTAAAAAATTATTACAAAAATTATCCAAAAAACAAAACGTAATTATTTTCAAATATATTTTGGTTTTTCACAAGGAAATTCAGGATAAGATTCCGAATAGACGTTAGGGTAGAATCACCAATTCCTGGCACTCTCTTCTTTATGCATTTTATTATGCATTTCTATAGCATTTTTTGCTTCAAAATGAATATTCTTTTACTATCTTTTTTTATTGAATGGAATTATAGGGCTAAGATGTCAAGAATTAGTTTTCTTATCCAGGTGCGAATTGACCTTCGGCCCACGGTCAGGTCAACCGTCGGACGGTCGGTCCAACTTTGCGCGGGCCAACCAGTTACATAATGAGGGTCAACCGCCTTTGGCTTCTCCACGTCGGCCCGACATTTGGTCTCATGTATGGGCCATCTATTACGATGATGACGGCCCAATCTTCGGCAACCATTAATTTTTTGAAGAAATTTATACAACTTAATAATTAAAAGAATTTAGTTTAACTAATTAATTTAATTTGATTTTAAACAGCAATAATTTAAAAAACAAGTTATTTTTTAAATTATTATCAAAGCGTTCAGCTTTAAAAAATTCCAATCGACGAGACTTCAAACCCTACCTAAACTACCTAAACTAATGTATTTTATCGCGCACTTCAACCACTTCGCTATCGAATCACTTTAAGTTTGGTTAAAAAAAAGTCAATGAAACGTAAAATGTGTGTGACTTACGTTGTATGTAAATTGTAGGTGCACCACAGTCGAAATATTTAACTTCAACGTCTTTTATTATGTATTGGATTAGTTGACGTCCTAACTACTGTTTTGGATTGTGAGAATTGGTGAAACCGAAAACCGACGTTGCCTATTTATATCATGCCGCAAAGGAACTGGCACCACGATTTTTCAAATGTAGACAATCAAAATATAATAAAATGTTTTTTTTTCTTCGTCTCCTAATTTAAATAATAAAAAAAAAACTAGAAGTTTATATATTTACATTTTACTTTGGCGATTGCACAGAAAAGCCAATCAGCCATTTGAAAAATTATCAAACTCACGACTGCGGTAGAGATTAGGAAAAAGGCTTTAAGAGATGAGTAACAGAACTGTAAAATGTAAAAAATTGTCGGTACCGATTAAAAAATAACATAAATTTTGTTTTAATCACAAATATGATGTTTTTTTAAACAGAATAAAAAAATGTATAATAAATAAAACACATGCAAAATTGGGGGACAAAACTGCATTTTCTAATATTTTAGAACGCAATGTTCTTCAACATAACCTTCTTTCTATATTTTATATTTATTAAAACGATCTTCTGACATGATTAGTGATACATAAAATTGTTTGAAATTGGATTTCTGATGCGATTACACAAACAAATATATTTATTAGCTTCCGCTTATCAGGATTGTGATTGTGTTCATAACTGAAAAATAAGCCACCTTGGTAGTTTTTCAAATATCGCGTGGTGCATTCGTTTCACAATGCGGACATTAGATGAAAAAAGTCAAAATAATAATGTAGGTAATATTTTCAACCGAATTTGAAGATTTTTGTTTTGTTAAAAGCTAAATATATTCGTCAGAGATCTATGAGAACCGTTTTTTAAAAGTATTTATACCGATTTTCTTATTCGCACATAAGAAAATACTAGAGTCATAGCATTATCAAAATAAAAATAAAACAACAAAAATTGTAATTTTAAGCTAGACAAAGCACGGCATGAAAAAAACAGTTGAGAGAAAAAAGTTTATTTCTTGCAGCTCTACAAGTCAATCAGAAGAACTTTTTAAATTTTTCTAAAAAATCGAAAATTAAAATTTTCAATAAAATGTAATTTTCATACGAAATTTAATTTTCATATAAAATGTAATTTTCATATAAAATCGAAATATTAAAATGTTATAAAAACTGAGAAATATTGTCAGGAAGTAATCATTTAACTATTGACAATCAAAATTTTTGTCTTAGATGACCCAGTCATGATGAGTAATGATGACCGCAAAACACCTTTCTTTGTAGACTTTTGAGAGATGAACCGTAACTCGCTTATTTATAGATATTCCATGAGGAAATAATTACTGTGACTTCTCAAAATATGTAGTATTCGAATGCCATAGCATTTATTTCAATGTAAATAAATATGTTTTCTTGTTGCTGTAGGAGGCGGTCGCCACCTAGGAGTGCTACCTTCTCCAGGCACTGCACCGCCTTATGGCCCTCCAAACCACACCTGCAGTAATTACTACTGCGCCCTTCTCCAGTACATTCCCGTACAATGTGCCCGGGAATGTGTCAAAGGTAACACCAGGCATCAGCACTGTGTCTGCCGGGCAGCTACATTTTTCTGGCAGGGGCTGCGTTCAACTCATAGGAAGAGCACTTAGGACCGCCTTGAAAGCTTCCTTAATATCTACCACTACGGTGGTATTCACGGGGCCATATACCACAAGTTTTACTCTTTGGGCGAGATAACTAGCAGCACCATTGTTTCTAAAACCCCTAAAAGAGCGGTTCCAAAGCGCTCTCTTTAATCCCTTGTGGCTGCGAGCTCTATGAGCACATCACGAGATATTGTCTGCCTGATGGCCTTGACCGACACACCATGATCATCCGATTTTACACTTGTCTAGGCTTCCTTTACGATGTCCGCATATTTCTGGGCAGCTGCAGTTTTTACGGAAATAGCCTCTCTAAGAATTCTCCTCTTCCTTGCCCTCCTTGGAAGACAACGTGGTTTGCTTCGTTCTGGATCTTTTGTCGTATCTCCGTCCGGTTTTTCTTCGCTGGTTTTAGGCGGCTTTTTTTCGTGCCTTGTCTCCTACTTGAGGCCTGGATCCACTCACATTCAACCTGGATTTTGGACTTCTTGGGGACCGGATTATTCCCAGATCCCTGGGATGAGCCCAAGGCTGGCTCCTTTATCGCATTCTCGAGCCGCTGATTCGTCAAGAGACTGCGACATTTCACCCTCAGGTTGCAAACCTGAAGACAAAGTCGCACGTTCTCTCCGACTAACTCCTCTATGAACTTCTCTTTAGAACTCCAGTAGGCTGCTGATCACGCAGATCTTATTTTTTGGCTTGTAGCTCACCCTTAGAAATTTTTTTCATCTGGATTACTTCGCTTTTAACTCTCTCCATAAACTGCTGCTTCGCCTCTTGCGTTAGCTTTTGCAGATGTTAAGGCTATGCGAGGAAAGACCAGATTGCTAATTACGTGTCATTTAAAAATTTATTTACTGCTAAAAATTCACACCATAAATGATCAAAATGCTTCCCTTTTTTGCGTTTCGTAAAAGTATGGAAAAATAAGCCGAGATTGTTTCATTAGGAATAATAATCATTATTATTATGATCAGTTTTTTTTTATTTACAGAAAGTATTCAACTTTAACTGTAACCATCATGTATTTATTCAAAACCATGAAACTCCAAATCATTCTTATTAAAGCAAATGGTAAATTAATCATATGATATAAATCACTTCCATGTATATGAGTTACATAACATATGTTTTTTTATGAGTCTATTTTGATCATTAAATTGCACTTTTATCTTTGAAGGTCTATGAGACAGGTGTGGTTTCTCTGATTGGACAAAATGAAGATTGATTAAAGGTTGGTCTCCACGATAATGATCATCCTTAATTCTATTGGTGAATATATTGATGTTTCTATAATTTGAAGTACATTTTTAAATGAACAACTTCCAGAACTGGGTTTTTGAGAAAAGTGCATTTGAGTTTGGCGAGCTCATAAGAGCAAGTATTATATATAATTTAAAAAAGAATCAATTGATTAATTGAATTTTCTGTTTAAAAAATTAATTCTCAACCACATTTTAGTCCAGATGTTCAATTTTGAATCATTAAATATGAACTCTTAACGAAAAATGCGATAGTTTCTGTTTTACAAAAAAAAAATTTTATTAAATTACAAACAGCTGCGCACAACAAAAGAAAGGATTTTTCAACAAAGTAATGCAATCTTCATACCGAAAAACTAGACATTTGTACCAAATATTTGAAACTTTAACCCAAAGATATGGATTTTTAGCAAAACTTGAAGAAACTCAACCAAGATGTTGAAGTTTAAGCCAAAACAAAGCTTTTACAAAATAATTTAATTTGCGACTGAAAAATATAAATTTTTGATCGCAAAGTTAATTTATGACAAAATTGTTACATTTTTAAGCAAAGAGATGAATTTTTTAATGTGAAGATTATGAATGTTCAACCAAAGGAAAACATAATTTGTAAAAATTGTGTTTATGTTTAGGATACAAATCTTTAACAAAGTTGCCCTGCCACCTGAGAAATGCGAGGTGGTTCCTAAACGGACCTTAAGAGATTTCAACAAATTGTATATTTGAAGCGACTTCAAGTGATGTTATAAAATTTTGAACGATTTCCCGCGATTTCAAAGTAGTTTCAACAGACCCTGTAGAATTTCAAAAATAATTAAACATTTCCTTATAAACCATACATATGAAAGCTTTCAAATTATTAAATTGAGCTTTCAAATATTTTAAAGAATTCTATTGATTTAAAATGGTTTAATCGGTTATTAAAGAAAATATAAATCAGAAGATAACGCAATGGTAAATAATTCTTCTTTAATGTTTCTCGTCACAAAAGTTTGATTGTATAGGTACACAAATTTTGCAAGTCACCTTGGCAATAACGAAATCGGATAATAGTAGCAGATGGCCGCGGGCAGACTATTGCATCTATCTATATTGCCCACGAAACCCAACGAAATCTTTTTAAATCATTTTAAATTCCTGTAAATCTGAAAAAATATTTGGAAATCTTATTTAATCATTCCGCATCTCTCAAAATCTTTGCATTATTGTTTTATTATTGTTTTTGAGCATTCATGGTAATTTTAAACCTAAATATGTTAACATACCATAAATTTCCGAAAATTCAATTATAAACATTTCTGTAAACTGCAAAAACTTTATGGAAATTTGGAGGTTAATGTATTTTTACTTTTTGGTTTATTTGAAGAAAAATATTTCAGGTAATTTTTCAGATAGTTACGGCTGGCTTGCAATTTTCGACCCTATTTTAGCGCTCTTATGGGCACAAATTTTGAAATCTTCCATTTGGTGCGTCTAAATAGAGGCTTAGTTTTTCCTTCTAATTCAAGGCTCCACATTCTACCTTCTTGTAAAATATAAAATTATTTTTTTTGCCGATGAATTATAAGTCCATTTTTCCTTATAATTTTTTATTAGAATCTTTTAAAATAGTGCGAAGTCTCATTAATGAAACTCAGTAATTATTAATATCAAAAAAATATTCAACTACTATGACCTAGTAACTATCTGTTTTAAAAACGAACAAAATAATATAATAAAGAAAAACATAATAAGAAATATATGTATATCAAATTATGTATCATTCTTAAAACTTTTATAATTTTAATTCAAATTATGGCTTTAAATGCGCTATTCCGAAGCTTTTTCTCAAATTAATTGTTATATTAATTCTTGCAGGTTTCAAATGAAATATTGTGGTTTCAAATTCAAATAATTATTCACAATCACAAAACCATTTCGCTATTAAAGATTCAAAATTTTCATACTAAAAAGCCTTGATGGTCAAATTTGTCATTTTAGTTGTAAATATAAAGCAATTTCGACCTGCAACAAAAATTAGTTTTGAAATAACAAAAAGACAAAAATTAAACTATGAAACTGAAATGGATACAGCGATAAATACATCATTCTAGTAAGTTTAAATAGTTAAAATAATTTTAAAGTACTACAGCTTGAACGCTATATTTTAAATTTCTCCCTCTCATATCTTTTAATTTTACAGCTAAAATTGAATTAGTTGAATTTGGGAAAGTTTAAATAGCAATTCAAAAATTCCTAGTTTATAAGTGATTGGTTTGCATTCTATCAAAAAAGATTCTTTATTCAAACAATTTAAAAAATTGCAATAAAATTTTAGAATTTTAGAAAAAAAAGATTACACAGGCCAACAATTCTCAGAACCAGAGACCAGACCTACTATACCCGAAGGTTTTTGCTGCGCTGAATCCGAATCTGACCTCAGAAAAATTCCATCACCCTCAGTTTTCGAGATATTCTAGCCTAAAAGGGTCAAAAACCCGTTATTTTGATGTGTTCGAGATATGGCGGATTCAAATATGAAAAATTTCATCCCCAAGCCCGGTAACTTTCGAGCCCATAACCTGAGACTCCCATAACCCGATTTCCTCTACCCCCAAACCCGGTTACGTGCGTATCATTGAGCTTAAACCCCTACAATCCAATTTCCTTAACCCCCGATCCTTGTTACCTACTCCGCCCTAACACTTCAAAATAAATAAATAAATAATAATTCTTTGAATAAAAAAAAATTTTTGTAATGGTAGAACAACTTTTAGCAATAGTTGATGTTATATCAAAAATATTTTTATCCTATATTAGAAGCAGTTTAATTCCTTGAAAATATGCATTTTTAACAAAATGTTTTAATCTGCAATCTAAAAAGATTAACTTTCAATCGAAATTTGCATTTTTGACCAAACATTGTAAATTTATACCAAAAGAGATCAAGTTTCCAACCAGAAAAACAATTTATTTGAAAAAAAAAACGATTTTTCTGTCATGAGGCACAAAATTTCAACCTAATTTTTGTATTTGAAAGAAAAAAATGGTTTTTTTCTCACGGAAGTTTACTTTTCGGCAAAGAAGATTAATTACAAATGAAATTGTTGAATTTTCTGCCAAACTGTGGAAATTTCAATATTGCATTTCTAATAAAAGAAAATGGAAGATGTACCTAACAAGGTAAGTTCTTTAGAACTAAAACCAAATTTGCGAAAAAAAAGTTAAGTTTTTTGGGATAGTTTAAAACATTCCAAAGATTTTTTTGTCAATTTTGGTAATTTAAAGCGAATTCAAAGAATTTCAAAGATTTTTGCAATCTTTTCTGGTTAAAACTGTAACTAATTTGTTAAATTTTTTTTTTATTGATGATTCATCAATTTAGTTTAAAAAATTGTTTGTAAAAGATGTAACTATTTTGTAAAAAATTCTATTTGCTTTTGGTTAGAAATTCATTTTTCTTAAACATTAATTTTTGAATAGAAAATCAGTTTTGATGGAAAATAAATTTCTTTTGTGCAAAATTAATGTCTTTTATTAAAAATGCCTTGTTTTTGGAATCCTATTAAACTTTCTGGATCAAAATTTAACCGTTTGTTGAAATAGCTAACTATTTTGTTGAAAACAATTAAAAAACATTGTTTTAGTTGATGTATTTGATTAAAAGTTCATTTATTTCTGAAAAATAATTGTTTAAGTTGAAAGTTTAACTATTTCTATTAAAAGATATTCAACCAGTAATTAATATTGATATAATATTATTAATCCTGCGAAACATTAAAATCGCTAATTTCTAAAAATTCCTTCAAATGGGGATCGAAATATGAATAGAAGACCACTGAAGTTTTACGAAGCTTTCAAATCGGCGATCAGCGTGCAGCAGAAAGCCTGAAAAAACCAAAGTCCGAGTCGTGCATTTTCGGCTTATACAAGAACTTACAGTCATTATCATGCATCTTCTGTTTTGCGGCTCCCAAACGGTAGGTATGGTGGGGGTAAATTTTTAGCTTGATCTGGCAGCACTATTATGCAAAATTGCATTAGACGATGAGAGGAAAAAAAGGTCGCTAACTACGTGTCTTGAGAAAATTTATTTACCACTGTCAATTTACACAATAGATCAAATTTTGGTATATTGTCAAATATTGAAATATCTTTAACCAATGCTATTTTATGCAATGTAAGCGATTTCAACCATTATCCTGTTATTGACGAGCACCGGGAACGTCAAATAGAAAAAATGTCATTTTATGGTCATATTTGTTTATTTATAAAAAAATTGAAAACCTAATTAAAAAATCAGACTGTACAACTCTCTTAGAAATCTTATTAGCTTTTTTTCAATTTTTTTTGTCAAAATCAGTGAAGATTTGTGGACTGTACGTTATTCTGAACTAAACATGTCATTTTTCTTCCCTATTTGCGGCACTCCTTTAGGTCTGAAAACAAAAACTCTTTTTTTATTTTTTTTAGAATAATCATGTAGGTCATTAAAAATGAAAAAAATTGCTTTTATTTACTTTTTACGATATCGCATTCAGTTTAAAGAAAAGTAGTCTAAGAAATTTTCAAAATACGTGCACTTTTTGAATATTTATCCAAAATGGCTGGTTAACAAACTTGACTTTTCGTTTAGGACAATCAAAGAGTATACCAAAGGCCAATCCAACCTGTCAGTTCTTTCGAAAGATATCGTGCTGGCAAGCTAAAAATCTACAGACACACAGTATACAGAAACACAGGCAGACAGACACATTCGTGAAAACCTGTTTTTCGGATTCAGGGGGTCTCAAAACGTGGACATTCGACCCGAGCTCTATCACTTTTTGCAACAACTGCTAGGAATGGTATAAAACTAAGGATAACCGAAAGAGAGGTACCCTTGAAATAAAAAAACTTTATAGATGATGTGCTTCAAGGACAAGTTTCTGGAGGGTCCAAACTCTGGATTAGCAATTGTCGTGTGTATGATGTAGAGTCTTTTTTAAGGTAAAATATGAAGGATCAGTCGATATCGTGTAAATTAATTTTTGCTTTCCCTGATTCATCTGGATTAAAGTCGGGCTATAAGGGTTTGATTTTTACCGATTGCAGTACTAAATTGTAGCTTACTGGTACCCCTAGTCCCAGATTCACCTTTTCCCGTGCTAGACCGTAGCTACACCGATAAAGATATTTGACTATATTAGTTCAATAATAACTTGGACTAATACGCTTTGCATAAACTAGAACTCTGTAGGTAAAAAGAGGATCTGTATGTCTTCGTTCAATTTGTAATTTTATCGGTTTGAGTACAGAACGGACGCTATAGCAATACCGACCCAGTGGGCACAACATTTGGCGACGTCTTTACGACATCTTTACAAAAACTTCACGTCATCCTATGTTCATGTGGTTAGGGTGTCTCCACAATATCGTAAATAAGTCGTATGATCTGACTTTACGACATAGGATGTCGTATAGTTGTCGTAAAGATGCTGCAACAATGTCGTAAGGACGTCGCGAAATTTTGTGCCCACTGGGGAACTACATTTATTAAGTAAGTATTGACATGGAGCAGTTATTTATATAGAACTGCTGTTCTAAAAATACGAAAGCGAAGCAACTCCGCATATGAAATGCTCACATTGAGGTATCAAATGGGGCTAAGCAGGTCAAAGTGACATTCGACCTGTTCAATATTTTCATTAGCGAAATATCAGCGTCTGGACAGCAGTGTGCCGATACAGATATACACTTTAAACTTTGCTCTGTTCGACTCGGCTGGATCGAATAACAAAGAAAAGCGAGAATCGAACGAATCTGTATTAAATGAGCTTCGCGTGAGCATTGCGCCGAGTTGAGGTGCCGGATAATATCTGTTGGGAAAAATTAAACAATCATTATTTAAGTATTAAATCTCGCGTGCTCTCAAATTTAAATGGTGCACGTCAATAATTCAAGTAAGAAGCATCGTTTATACAATAAAGTGCGAGAGTTAAGGATGATAAACGGAAAAAAAATTCGATAATGCTGTAATAAGATAGTTGCAGATATAGAACACTATCGAATCAATCAAGGAACGCCAGCTGATCGAATACTGTAAGATTTAGATTGCTCGCAATGTAAAATGAAAGCCGCTTGTGAATCTAATTTTGGATGTCCTGCAACTAAGGAATTTATCGCGTACCAGTATTAATTGGTTTTATTTTTCTATTATAATATTGATACAAAATTCGTTCTGCGTTAAAAGTCGACAAACTTTAAAAAATACAAATACGAGTGCCGAAATAATTTAAAGTAAAACTTACATTTTTTTATTATAACGAGATTTTCGATTTAAAATTATGTTATACACAGATTAGAAAAAAAAGTTTAAAAGATTAGTAGTTTTTAGGTTATTAAATAAAAATGCTTCAACATAACATAAATACGAGAAAGCATTTTATTTTAGAATCTTAAAAAATTGAAAACAATATTTAGAAAAAAACCGCTGCCAATGAATTGGCACGAAACTTCCTCAAGCTACACTTTCACTCACAAAAAATATTTTAATCGTCTAATCAAATACGCGAAACAAATAAAATTTCCTAATTAGCCACAATAAGTGAACCACTGAATAAAATAAAAAAAAACTGTTTCCTAAGTCCAAAACTAGAGTAAAGCCCGAGAAAATTAAAATTTTTAATGCCATAATTGATCAAAAACTTTCCAAGATACGGCACTTTGAAAAAAATAACATTACCTCAAATAACTAGAAGACGAGCCATTTGAATTGAGTCAGAATTGAACTCGATCAATAGAATTATGGGATCTACCTTTTCTGTAAATTTTAATATAAAATATTTATTTTTACTACTACTTCCTATTTCCACGAACTCGATTTTAGGTTGCAAAATGAACATAACCTGAAAATTATTGAATTCTTTTTCTTCAGTCGCCTTCGTTCTAAAAAACGAAGAAAATGAGACTTGTAAGATTCAAATTTTTCGAAGCGTTGGCAAAATATGGTGAGCGACATACGAACCCCTCGCCCACATATATATGACAAAGCCACCGAACGCGTCCTCGGGTTGCGGATACAGGGTCCCTGTACCAAGGGTTTCTGCTGAATATGGTTACAAAAATAAATAGGCAGTCGCGGACAATTATCCAGGGGTGGTCCCGAAGGAATCAACCCCCAAGAGGAGGTGTAAAAACCGTGCCGAAAGCTGAATGGCACCTGGCTGAGGTGTCTGGAACGGTGACTTTAAGATACCGGGCGACCTCTCAGAGTAAGCAGCCTTATCCTTGCATGCGGGGCTCCACAAGGATGGACAAACCCCTTTCCCTAGCTTCTCGTGGGAACAACAATGACAACACTAAACATAGTTGTAATAAGTGCGGTTCAAAACAACAGAACGCGCAGGGCTCCCGACAATGGGTCGGCCAACAATGCCGACCAATATAGAGCTGGGGGAGCCAATGAAAATGGATTCAATGCAATGGATCGGCGGGATTTCGCGACCTTTGGGTGGACGGAGCGACTGAATCACGACTTTCTAGAGTGCTACGATGCGAGTGTGGCCCCTGAACGGGGTTACATGGCACGGCTGCATGCTCTATGATGCGAGAAACACCCGGAGCTATCGCACTTTTCGCAGCAACGTCTACGAAACGATGCTGAACTCCTCCGTAAAAGGGGCTATGTAAGCGGAACGCCTACTCTACCAGAGCTAGAACAACCCGGCAACAGAGAAAGAGAGGCGACACTAAGACCAACCGCGGAAAGGCATCCAATAGATGAAGAGCAATGCTTTACGTCCTGGAGAAACATCAAAACCAAGGTTTCTCTCAAGCCTAAAAATCTGGCTGAAATGGAGGTCGAGCTTCGTGGACATTTTTCCGGAGAATCCGACCTCTCGGCTATCAATTATTGTGTGTATAATGAAGCGAGAGCTTTGGCCGATGCGAACCGTAAAACAAAACCAACGGATGATCATAAGACCAAAAGACGAATACATCAACTTGCCATAAAGGTAGGCTGGGTAGGTAAGTACACGTCCCGCATTCGGTGTGTGATTGACTACATCACATCTGGCAAGAATTTAACCGCTAAGGTTCGAAAGTTCGCGCGCGAACTCCGGACCCGTTATCACACACTTAACAAGTCAAAGCTGCTGACCATCATGCAGCATATTGTTGAGAGAATACGGATAATATCTGACGCTAAGAGAAGTCTAGAGCGGAGGAAGAGGTGGGACGGAGAAAATCCACAGTTTCTCTTTGGCCCATCTCGACTCTTCCAAGACCCTCGAGTTACTGTCGAACAGCCACCCAATCCAAAGTAGGTTGAAGTATTTTGGAGAGAAATCTACGAAGTTCAGAATAGACTGGAAGCAGACTCAGAAAATATAAATAGCTTCAAGGAGTCATGTGTTGCCCTCATAACACCTGATAAAGAATGCCCACCCATCAATACCGAGGAGGTAAAAAGTATTAAGAGGAATTAAGAACTATTCCGCACCGGGATCAGATTGTATCAAAACCTTCTGATGGAAAAAGTTTTCTTCAACCCATCAGCATTTGTCCCGTATTTATACCTCATATTTGAAGTCGGAAGAGCCGATTCCAGAGTGGCTGGTGGAGGGGCGCACACTACTCCTGCAGAAAATAGGCAATTTAGTTGACGCGAAGAATTACAGGCCAATAATTTGTCTGAACACACTTTGTAAGATATTTACAGCTATCCTAAATGATAGAATTGTTCGGACAATTGAAGCTGTGTTGCAAGAAATGTATGAACAGCGAGGCTCAAAGAAAGGCGTAGCCGGATGTCGGGAGAACCTGCTCATCGATAGATGTGTCTGCAAAGTAGCAGCATTCTACCAACGTGACCTATCGATGGCCTGGATTGATTATCGGAAAGCTTTTGATTCGACCTCCCATAGACTTATCATCTGTCTTTTAAGAATCTTAAAGGTTCATGCGCAAATAGTTGGGTGCATAGAGAGATTGATGCCGCTTTGAAAAACCTGATTTACAATCTTATCTGGAAACAATCGTGCAGCTTCTATCAACGAGCTCAGGATCTTCAGGGACGGCATTAAGTTTTCCTCGCTTCAAATAAACCTTGGCGCATTTGTCTAACCCAAATTCCATTCCAATTTCCTTAGTATATCGTTCGACAATCTCCAGAGCTAGATGCAGTTGTTCTCTGTTTTTAGCATAGATCTTAAGATCGTCCATGTAAAATACATGAGTGACCTTGTACTTTCGATCTGCAGGTTTGTTGCACAAGTACCCGTCGGAATGGCGAAGTGCTAGTGATAGTGGCAATACTGAAAGGTGAAAGAGGAGTAGGCTCATGGTGTCGCCTTGAAAGACACCTCTCTGAAAACAGAGAACAACTGCATCTAGCTCTGGAGATTGTCGAACGATATACTAAGGAAATTGGAATGGAATTTGGGTTAGACAAATGCGCCAAGGTTTATTTGAAGCGAGGAAAACTTAATGCCGTCCCTGAAGAATCTGAGCTCGTTGATAGAAGCGCCATACGACACCTTTGCGCTGGAGAGACTTATACATACATGGGCGTGCCACACAGCCGCATTCGGGATGTGACATCTATAAAGGATACTCTCCGAAACAGATACAAACATCTCATTCGACAAATTTGGTTTTGCGAACTGTCGGCGAAGAACAAAGTATCTGCAACAAACATGCTTACGGTCCCAGTACTACTCTATTCATTGGGAGTAGTTCCATGGGCGAAAAACGAGCTCAGATCTCTTGTTATCGGGACAAGAAAGGTTATGCACATGAACAAAAGCATGCATCTTATGTCTTCCGTTCTGCGACTGTACATCTCACGCCGTCAAGGAGGTCTCGGAATATTGAGTCTTGAATGTCTTCACAACAGGATTATTCTGGGTACAGCACATAGAGTTGCAAATGGAAGAGACCTTCTTCATAAAATGGTAAGGAATCACGCAGAAGTGGGCAAAGGAGCGTTTCTGTACAAAGTAGCGAAGGAGGATGCTGAAACATTCGGACTTGACTTTAGTAGTAGGGTTGAGCAAAATACGTCAAATCTTATCTATCTCGAGTACTCACTCCTGTAAGCCCGGATTAAGAAAGCACAAGAGAAAAACTTTCGTGAAGAGCTATTCGATAAGAGGATGTACGGTATTTTCCACAGAAATTTGAAGGATCAGTCAATGTCTTGTGAGCTAACGTTTGCTTTCCTTAAATCGCCCGGATTGAAGTCTGGTACAGAAGGTTTCATTTTTGCATGCCAAGACGGTCTCATTTCCACCTTAACATACCGTCGCCGCATTTTGAGCCAAGACATTCCCGATGATAGCTGCAGGGCGTGCCATGCACACCCCGAGCATTTAGCTTACATACTATCTAGTTGTCCAACTCACGCGGGAACGACCTACATTCAAAGGCACAATGCGGCACTAAGAGTGCTTGATCACCATCTCTGTCACTCCTACGGCATTAACCTTAACATCGCTCCTCTAAATGCTCCTAGGGAAATTGAGTCAATTGTCGAGAATGGGAAGTGCCGCATATACTGGAACTTTATGTTGTCGACAATTGCTTCTGTTGCTCACACGAGGCCTGACATGGTTCTTCTTGACTTCGAGAAGCGAACCATGTTCGTTATCGAATTTTCGGCACCAGGTGACAAAAACATCATAACCAAGGAGAATGAAAAGAAAGAGAGATATCGAGACCTTATAAGGGAGTTGCAACGATTGTACCCGGAATATTCTGTTAAACTGATCGTCCTTATCATCGGCGTTCTTGGATGTGCCAAGCTTTCACTGGCTAATGACCTAAAAAGCATCCCTGCGTTTCAACAATATTCTAGAACACTTGCGGGAAAAATGAAGAAGGCGGTTGTCCTTGGGTCGTTCCGTGTTCTTAGTGTGCATGAGGCTTTTGCTGGATCGTCGTATTGATTCATGAAAAATTTTTAATCATATATATATATATATATATATATACATATTTCTAAAACACTATATTTGGACCAGCACAACCTCAAAACAGGTTTCTATGATGTTTTTTCGGAATTTAAAAAATTTATTATCACAAACCTCCCTCTATGAGAAATCAATAAATCAAACCCCTTTTCGATTATAAGTAAAATAGCCATAGTTCAATGAAAGTAAAGATCTCATAACAATACAAAAATGATCCGTTTAGTGTTTATAAAGCTTTATTAACATAACTATAAAAATGACTTTGACCGTTCATCATCCTTGACTTTCGCACTTTATTGTATGAACGATTTTAGTTAATTTAATTATTGACGTGCATTGTTTAAATTTGAGATTACGCGAAACTTGATATTTAAATAATTAGTGCTTAATTTTTCCCAAAACATATTGTCCGCGCCTTAACTCAGCGCCTTGCTCACGCGAAGCTCGTACGTTACAGATTCGTTCGATTCTCGCTGTTCGTCGTTATTTAAAGCACCAGAGTCGAACGGAGCAAAGCGTAGCGAGTATATCTATATTGACATACTGCTGTTTAGGCGCCGAGCGTTCACGTATGAATACATTGAACGGGTTGGGTTTCGCTTTGCCCCATCACGCGCTGTGATTCAGATTTCTTCACATGCCCGCTACAAAAGTGGAACAGTGTATGTCTCGATAATTTAGAATAGCTGATATTCAACTTATGAATATTGTGAGTTCTGCATAAAAAACTGCTACATGTCGATACTTACTTAATCGATGTAGTTCGGTATTGTTATAGCGTCGGTTTTATACTCAAACCGATACAAGGACAAGTTGAATAAAGAGATTCAGTTCCACTTTTCAACCTACCCAGTTCTAGTTTATGCGAAGCGTATTAGTCCAGGTTTTTATTAAACTAATATAGTTGAATATTTTTTTCGGTGTAACTGTGGCGTAGCACGGGAACAGGTGAATCTGGGAATAGGGATACCAGGAAGCTACAGTGTAGTGCTGCAATCGGTAAAAATCAAACCCTCCTAGCAAGACTTTAATCCTGATGATTCAGGGAGAGCAAAAATTAATTTACACGATATCGACTGATCCTTTAGATTTTACATTAAAGAGACGCTACATCATACACACGACAATTGGTGGTCCAGAGTTTGTACTCTTTAAAAAAATGTCTTTGAAGCGCATCATCTACATAGTTTATTTATCTCAAGGGAACCTCTTTTTCGAAAATCCTCAGTTTAGTGTTATAGCAGTTGTTGCATAAAGTGCCAGAGCTCTGGGTGTTTCTCTCGGGCAGTATTCATTTAATCGCGGTCTACCTGCTCGTCTTACACTCTCCACTCGAGTTCCCCTTACGTCGTCGACTGAGCGAGATGGCTATGCCGAGCCTGGCCAGCGGGGGCCCCTTTGTCCAAATTAGGAATAAAATACAAAAAATAAAAATGTTCTCAAATTTCCATCAGCAATTTAAAAATATGATATTCGGAATCTAAGCTTTTTTACGATTAGTATGATGTGTCTCTTAAAATCAAAATATTAAAATTAGACTAAAGCCTCGTTGATTTTAGTTTATGTTTTGAATCATACTAGGTATCATTTTGGAGTCTTCCGTCGTATAGTAATTTTTCAACCAAAGAAATGAATTTTCAAAAGTTTCTTATTTATTACGTACAGTTTTTACAATAATATAATTATCAAATTATTTATAATTTTTTAATATGAATCATTATACCTAACAATCTTAACACATATTATTTAAATTTAAATTGATTATTTTTATGATTTTGAATATTAGGAGTGCATATAGTAAAAATTAGAAGATGATCTTCAAATTCAATATGTTCTATATTAGGAGCAGAATTAAATTCTCATTTTCTCCATTTAGCTGAACGAGAATCTAAATTGATAGTTACAATTTTTATCTTTTATGAAAAGTGTGATAATAATAATAATTGAAATTATTTTTTTTCGTGGAACTTTTCGTGCAAATAGATACGATAAATTAATAATATCAATTTAAAAAATATTCTTACATATGAATTTAAATTTAATATTATATTTATGACCAATTAAATGGTTAATAATTACTGATATGTGCTTCAATAATAAATTATAATAATTAATTTTACAATACAGTAATTATTATTTAATTCACTATAAATATAATGTTGCCTTAAATATCTAAGGTGAAAATATTTTTAAAATTAATATTCATAATTTATTGTATCAACATTCAGAAAAATTTTCACGAAAAATAATCATAATATTAATCATTATCAAACTTTTAATAACAAATTAAAATTGTAGTCCCTAATTGAGATTCTCTTTCAGCTTAAAGCGCAAAGTACCCGATAATGGGTGGGCAAACAGTGGCTCTCCACCTAGAGTTCGGGGTGCTCAAAATAATGTAGATGAAAATGAGTGCCCGCATTGTTGATGTTTAGGGAGAATTTTTGGCGTGTCTGAATACTCTGTGGTGCCAGAAACACCCAAAGCTTCAGCACGTTTCGCATCAGTCATTCCAAAATCAACGTGTCTCCCTCTTGATAACGAGATCGGTGCAGACAAAGATGAGGAAGCAGCAATGATATAAACCGCGGAAAGCAGGCCCACCCCTAATAGATAATAGCGATTTTAAGTGAAGGAGGAACATTGATGTCCAGGATCCTATGAAGCCTCAAGATCTGAAAAAAACGAACGCCTTTCTAGAAGAGATATCTACAAAATTCCGATCTATGAACCAGCAATTATCAGTTTATTGTGCAGTAAAAGATTTGGGTAATTCAAATCTGAACTAGTCGAAGCTGCTAACAATCAAGCAGCATATTGTTGAGAAAATATCGGTGTTATCTGACGCAAGGAGGAGAATATAGTGTCTCGGAGATGGGCATGTATCTATGAGAATCAATAGCTTTCTGCTTACTTATCGCGCCTCTTCAGCGATCTTCCATTTTCTGTCAAAATTCCATCCAAACTAGATGAGTTAGAGACGTTTTGTACAGAGGTTAACCAGATTCCAGAATGTAAGTTAAAGGAAGATATTAGGGATACTATTCGATTCAAGGATCTTTAAGACAATCCAAAAATAATTAAAAAGGAATGTCCGTTAATCACTATCTAAGACGTGAAAAAAAGTAAAGGAACGAAGAACTTCTCCGTTAAAGTACCAGATAGTATTAAGAACTTTTGGTGAAGGAAGCTTACTTCTACACATCAAAATATGGCCAGCATGTTAAGGTCGTCTTGGAAGTGGAAGTAGCCTGTTTCGCAGTGGCTGGTGTTAGGACGAAGTTCAGACCATCCGAGCCCCTACCTTTTCAATATTATTCTACCCTAACTCTGCAAAGTTCTGACTTTTCACTATTTTTTATGCGGTTTTTCACATCCAATTATTACAAACCTTTCAAACGTTTGTTTCTCATTATTGCAAAATTCTATCTAGTGTTTTTCTATTAACGTCTTAATTGATCATTTTGTAAATTCAACAATAATCGATCAATCTAATATAATTTATATTTTTTACAAAACCTTGGAGGATAGTTTGTCCTTCATAAATTTCATAGGATATTTGTTACTCAAATAACCTATCAGTGCAATACTAGATATGATTTTGCAACGAGAAGAAGCAAACGTCTAAAATTTTTGCTTTAACCGCATATATAAAACCGCATATGAAATGGTGGAAATTTGAAATTTTGTAGAGTTGGGGTGGAAAAATCTTGAAAAGCCAGGGGAAATATGGGTTAAGTATTGTTGTTATAACCTTACGTAATCTTTTCAAACTGTTGATAATCCTCCGGGCACTGAACATCCGAAGACCTTCCCGTGAATGATCAATTACTATCATTATCTGTCTTACGGTCTGTGCAGCGACCCCACTACGATATTTATATAGCAGTCTTCATTGCGCACTCAAGACCTGACATAGTTCTCCATGAGTTCGAGAAATGAACTATGCTTGTGACCAAATTATCGGCTTCTGCCGAATATAACTGCCAAAGAAAAGGAAAATTATGTTAGGTATTATGTCCTTAGAAAAGAGCTGTGAATACTGTACCCTAAATATTTCGTTAAAGAAATTGTATTTATATTAAATATAAAATTTTAATTAATTTTGATAAAAATCATTTATATACTAAAGAATAACATTTTAAATAAAAATTAGAGTTATCAGTTTAGAAAACTACTGGAAGTTTTGCATAAAAAAAGAAAATTAATTTCCCACTCCACACTAAAAAAATGGATTATACTGTTCATGATTTAGATTTAAGAATTTTTTACCGCAAGTTTAATTAAACCCTAAATTCTGGATGTTAGTCTTTTAAATCTTGGATTGAAAAATTCAAAATCTAGTTTTCGCAGCCTAATTCCATAGATTTTTGTCCTGAATTTCCAAACATCAGATAACGAGCAGTATATAATAAATTTTTTTCAATGCACATTTAGATTTCGACTAGTATCAAAAGTCAATTATTTCTTTCTCTTTTCACATAATTAAATATGGAGTCTAGGGGATATTTACCTCCTTATCCACGACTTGCTGATTTGGTTCATATGGGAAAAAGTTAACATGGACTACCGCACAATATGTCAGACTTGCATCTGCACCCGCGAAACCTATTTTACGTAATATGTATATAATTTTATACAAATTTTCTAAAGATTATGTTCTGAAATGCGAAGTACCAAATACATCGCCTCCGCTCTTCGATACTATAAAAAACGATGGGACAGAGTATCCTGTAGCAGTAGGTGCACATGCTTCAATATTTGGAATTTACATTGCTGCTTCCATTGTTATTTGGAGAATATATTATAGTGATGCTAATATCCAGGTGTATGTATGTATGTATGTATGTATGTTTGTCTGTCTATCTGTAAGACCCTTTTCTTAAATGAGAACACCTATATCTGACTGCGGATTTGTAAAGAGCGGGAAATTTCACGTCAAAAATGACCTATTCGTTTGGATTTTTTTTTGTTTCATTGTTTTATATATTTCTTACTTTCTGTAATAACGATATTTCTAAAAGCCATTGTCAATTCCTGGCCATACATTAGTACAGGAAGCATAACGCTCGGCTTCTGTTTAAGAACTTGCGATTTCGGATTGACTGAACGATTGAAAAAAAAAAATATATATTGAATTCTAAGGAGAGAATCTAGGTAAACAATTTTAAACAATTTTCATAAAGAAATGTACATTTTATTTAATTTTGTTCATTATTTGAACAATATTTATTTAGAAATCACAGTTTGCTTATTTTTCTATAAAAAGTATTAATTTTCTTTTCGGAATCAGCAATAAATGTCTTACAAATTATTCTTATTGTCACATTTTTCTAATAAGGAAAAAATGTTGATTGTTTCAATAATTCAAAGAATAATGCTAAAAATGTGAATGTCTTCATAAATATCGTTGTAATAATTATCAGTTTCTGTTAATTTGTGCCAAGTAGCAGATTTCTTTAAATAATAATAATTAGGTCTACATTCTTCTCATTTTTCATATAAAACTGTGAATTTCAAACATTTAATCATTTCATTTGATTTGCAGTTTATTATGCCAACAGTCATATTACCATAACGGGCAACTAAGAATTACATTAATGTTTTATTTCAGTTAAATATTGACTACAAATAAACAGAATATAAAATTCCAAGTTTCCTTATTAGAATATAATATTATTGTATTGTGATCTAAGTTGTAGTGTATATGCTATCAGTTCTCTGGAGAAATCAGTCGCAGATATAAAAAATTAGTCAACTACAGTTGCAGAGCGATTACAAAGCAAATTCAAGTGATTACACATTACGCATATAGGAGAATTAAACCCTGCTGAGGAATTCGGGAGCGGCAGATAAAAAGGATCAAAGAATCTAGCTTCATCACGTGGAACCTTAACAGGAAGTTGGCTTAATAAATATAAGCTATTAATATTATCATGTAGCATTTTGTATAAAAACATCGCGCATTCATAAATTCTCCTTTCATCAAGGGTTAAAAAATCATACTCAGAACATAATTAAAGGTAATCTGATCCACGACGTGTATAACTGCCCGTCCTCCTCAAAGCTAAAAATTTAATGAACCTTTTCTGCACATCTTCAAGTTAGTGCCTTAACTGCTGAAGCAGCTACTTCTCGTAGATAATCAATGAAATCAAGCTTATGGTTAAATCGAAGTCCCAAATCCTTCATGGTTGGATTAAAGGCTTGAGAGGAGTGACCACGATATTGTACAATATGAGTTTTATTAGACAAATAGTCTATGATAAGATTGACAAGATTCCTTGGTAAATCTAAAGCTAGAAGTTTTTCCATTACAATTTTCATTGGAAACAAATGATCAAAATAACCTGTTAAAGGCAGACAAAAATCAGAGAAAAAATTATTCCTACTCTCATAGACCTCGTAAAAAATGTTCTCAAACGCATTTACAATTAAATTTGGGTCATCTAGTTTCTGACCATCCAAAAACATCATACCAGGGAGACGAGTCTGGCCTGATGATTTGTTAGCAAATTTCCAAAAAACGGTTGGATTCTCTTGAATTTCATTTTTTGCCACCTCTGTATAGTAGTTAAAATCAAATCTAACGCTTGATTTTACACAACGCATTAGCAGATGCACCTGCTTTTTATGAAAATTGGATGGACTGACCCGACTTTTTCGCCAAAAATTATCCTATAATTTTATATCTTCAATGACTGCCGCTTAAAACCAAGCAGGAAAAGAGTTTTTAACATTTCGCGGGTTAAGGAAGCGTGGAATGTATAATTCAAAAGCGTGATTTAACACCTGACAAAAGAAATCACCAGAATGCTGGGCTGAAATAAGATTGGATAATTCTTACCAATCATAGTTACACAGATAAATGTAAAAACCAACCAAACTAGCTTTCTGAAAATTAAATCTCCTACTCGTCTCACTTAAAATAAAGTTAGTAGAGGAGTCAAATGGGTTTATCTTCAGAAGTGAGAGAATTGTTAATGCTGGTTGATGTGGATCTTCGTTCAAAAACGAGATGGGTGCATGTTCCACATCATAATGTATATCAGCAAAAGCTAGATCCAGACAACGGCCAATTTTATTCCTTACATTATTATACTGCTTGAGACTGAGAGAAATCATATAATTATCAATCATCAATGCCAGACTGTCCCTGAAGCTTTCGGTTTGGTAATCTGCAAATAGAGTGAGTTAAAATCCCCAATAATCCTTAAATTCGGGTCATAAAGATCAACTACCTCCATGAGAGCTTCTAAGAATACCAAATATTGATCCTTATTTGAAATTTGGAGGAATGTAGATCACGACTATACCTAAGCACCATCTATTGGAGGCGACTTTCGCAATAATTATATTCATATTTAAATTTAAACCCATAATGTTGAAAAGGCTAAGCTGCGACACTCTATAATCAGAAGAAATTGCAATTAATCGCCCCCTACTTCTCTTACCATCTAGAACATCCCACAGAACCTGAAATCTATCTCCAGAAAAAATGTCCGTATTTAATACTGCAGAGTGCAGTCATGCTTCTGTCAAAACTAAAATATCATATGACGTTAAATCCAGGAAACAAGCCGCTTCCTGGAGTTTCGTATTCAAACCACGAACATTTTGATAAAGAATACGAACAGCAATGTTTTTATATTCTAGGGTATGTTGTCCTGTTTTACAATAACTGGTTGACCGTTACATTGTCAAATTCTTAGATTTCTTTCTCCTTTTTGAGTCCTGACCTGAAGCTCCTCTTTGACTCGTTTGTACTCCTTCTGCTATTGAAGAGTACTGTTTTGCGTAAGACGTATTACTTTGTAAATCGGATGCGATTTGAAAGTCTCCTTGATGGCCTTCGCCGACTTCATGAACAAAGTTGACAAATCTTCTGTCTTGAATTTGACTTTGATGGGTCTTGGATTTAGTAGTGTTAGATACATTATCTAGATTGCTCATAATAATCAGGATTGAAAGAAAGGGACACGAGCTACGTTTGGATCAACCATTTTTATGTAGCCATATTGAAAAGTCTGACAAAGAAGTTGAGGTTAATGAAGTAGTTCCAATATAAAAACTTTAAGATGGTAAAGAAGAGATCAAATAACTGTGTCTACGCAACAAGTAGTGCCTGCAAAAAGCGATCCAAGCGTTGAATCAACGTGTAGTATCACACTTGGGAACTACAGGTTTAAAAAACTCAAATATTGCAATTTTGTTCATGTCAGAATCAAAGTTCGACTCAGAGTTTAGAAATTCTTCAAGTCCAAAAATCATTATATTATTATTTATTTTACGTCTTTCTTCCCATTCATTAATGCAGGATTCCATCAACTCACCCTCAATGTTTACCATTCTAGTAGCTAGATTCGAAGCTCCAGCTTCCATCTCAGTGACACGAACGTCGAGATTCGGAACTTGATCTTTAAATTCATCCACAATTAATTGCACTTGAGTAAATTTTATTCCCAATTCATTTATCTGAGCCTGTACTTAATCAACTTCATCTAAGATCGCATCCACTTCATAATTCACATCCGCTATTGACATCTGAACTTTGTAAAGGTCAGAACGCAGTTCATTATAATTAGCAGACAGAGATTCAGTAACACATTGCTTAATCATATCTCGTAGTATATTCTGACTCATGTTATCATCCCGAGAAGAGCCTGAATTAGAGCCAGAGTACCTAGAAAATCTATTAACCGGAGAACATCTTAACTTCTCCGCACATTCGAGATGATAAGCAGCATCACAGCCTTTGCATCTTTCTCCAGCATCCTCGATAGGCTTTCTACACTTCTCGTGACTAAATATATTATCATTTTGAGAGTTAACTTGCAGAAGACTGTGCTCAGGAATGTTCATCGATCCAAATGCCATGTTTACAAACACACAAACCTATCAGTCTGCTACTGAGCAGCTGTTCATGCCACCACAGAAGTCAAAAAAACTTTCAACCAACACTGTACTCTAAAATTGAGGCTATATCACATCGAGGATATAATGTTTAAATTAGATTCAATAAGATTATATGAGGCTTTTTATTAGCCCAACACAACGACAATAACACCAACACCGAAATTTCCACTCTTCACGAAACAGCTGTTCATCCCATCATAGAAGTTAAAACAACTCTTAACCCACATTGAACTCCAAAAGTGAGGTTATATTACATCAAGGATTAATGTTCAAATTCGAATTTTTATTTTAAAAAATGGTTAAGGAACTCGTCCTTTCTTTAAAGAGTTAAAAAAAGTGTGCTAAAGGTAGATTTGATTCGTTCATTTTTTGGAGACCTATCGCGTTTACGGGCGGACAGACAGACAGACGCCTTCCTAAAAACTGAATTTTCGGATTAGGGGGTCTTGAAAAGTTAAGATCCGTTAAAAAACTGTTTTGTCAAATTTCGAACAATTTTAATACTTTCTTAATCATAAATTATGAGAATGTGAAAATGGTGTAATTAAATTTTCGGAAATATTTAACAAAATCATTAAGTACTTAACTAATTCAGGTTAATTATTATCTACAAAGCAGTTGTATGTTTAACCGGAAAAGATAAAATTTCTGCCAAAAATCAATCCTTTACTAAATCAGACAAATTATCAACAAAGCTAAAAAAGCTAAGAAGTATTTCTATATTAAATTGAAAACAGTTGTGCTCAACGGAAAGAAGGAATTTGTAACAAAACAATTCAATTTTCATACCAAGAAACTGGAATTTTCTGGAAAACATTTAAACAACATTTGGACATTTGAACTAAAGAGAAAAAATAATTTTTAACAAAGGTGTTTGCATCTTAGAAACAAATCGTTAATAAATCCCCCCACCTCCCGTGTTGTGATGCCAGATGGTTCCGGAACAGTCCCTTAGAGATTTCAAGAAATTTCATCATTTTCAGCGACTTTAAAATATTTCGTATGTTTGTCCGTGATTTCAAAATAGTTTTAGCAGACCTAGTGGAATATTCAAAAATTAAAAGAAATGATTTATACACTAAACATTTTGAGATTTTCTAAAACTATTATTTTTCACATCGACCAAAATTAGAATAGTTTATCTACCCCTTCAAGTCCATTTCCGTTATAGGTAAAGATAACTGCATAATATCAAAATCTCCGCCTTGCGGGTACGCTGCGTCTGGTGCGCTACTGGGATTGCCATAGGTTGACCAGTAGCTAGTTATAAGATGCTCGCGTCAAGACTCCGCAGATTGTTGCTTTATTCTCGTCGCGGAGTTTCCGTGTCCCTTCAGGTTTCACCCGATGGCCCGTCAGGTGCTGCTTTCCGTAGACACACTTGCTTAGTTGCACATGGCCGCTGGTCGTGATGGTGCCTGATTGGTGCTGCCTCTTGTAGTCACGCGGCATTA
This sequence comes from Belonocnema kinseyi, assembly GCF_010883055.1. NCBI lineage: Eukaryota > Metazoa > Arthropoda > Insecta > Hymenoptera > Cynipidae > Belonocnema > Belonocnema kinseyi. Next base: position 53,876,558 of record NC_046662.1, on the reverse strand, counting down.
CTGCGCTTTGCTGGTTTTGACCGGCCCTGCCTGTTACGGTGGTTGGCGACCACTAACTTCGTTGACATTTGGCTAATGTTCACCATCTATCAGTTTTCTCGAATTGACAGCTGGATTCTATTTTCTTTTCCATGTCATCCCCCGACTTGTACCTCAATTTATTTAGCACCTCAATCGGAACATTTATCAACAACCCAAGACGGGCAAAGGTATGGGCCTGCTGTGGGTGCTATTAATACACGTAAGCCTGGTAGTATCTCTCTATTACATCTTTTAGTCAAGCCTACCTGTTTCCTAACTAAATAAGATTTAAAATTTTATCGAAGCCTCAACCTGGATCTTGCCTGGACGGTAAGTGTTCATTCCCTTTCTTTACCAAAATCCCAATAACTTAAACCCGTTGCTAGAGTTTTGACTTCGGCGAGTCCCTTACTGTTTTTATTGCCCTTTTGCAATAATTTTTTGGTAATTTAGTTACAACATCACAAAGGTTGATCATATTGCAGGACTGCTTGATTTGAAATTACTAGAATATCCAAATATAATTCTCTCCTCGTATCATACTGATATTTCTGAGGCTTTAATACAGGCTTTACATCCTTTATTGCGCGCGACACTAGCGAGCTACTGAGGCATTACTGAGTTTTGTTTTAGAGCTAGAAAAACTAATTGTGGAATTGAGCGCAGTAGTCAGCTACGGGATCGAACTGCCAAATACAATCCTGGGACTTAAAGCAGTAATTAGATACGGTGTAGAACGGGAAAATGTGATTCTAGGACTTGACGATCCAGCGAGGTAAACGCTAGAACTGAACAAGGTGACTGTGAGAATAGGGTACCAGTAAGCTAAAATATTGTGCTAGAATCAGTAAATATGGACTTGAAGGGCAGCAGTGAGCTGCGGCAAAGAGCTTAACAATGTAAATCTTGCACTGCAGGGCACAAGTAAGTTACGGAAGAGGTACTAGTGAGTTACAGGTTCGTAAGGGAAAATTAAAAACTCAGACTTGAGACTTTTAGTGAGCTGGAAGGTTAACGTAGAAAAGGCGTATATGGGATTTAGGACAGTAGTGGCCATCATGTCTCTTCGTAGTTATATCTTTGTTGAAAATGTGGCAATATTATGCTAAAGTGAGAACGCCACAGTCTAGGCCAGATAAAATAAAGCCTTCCTAGCCGGACTTCAATCCAGATGATTTAAAAAGAGCTAATAATAGCTTATGCGATGTCGGCTGATCTAATATACTTCACGATTCAACAAATTGGGGCTTAAGAGTAGCTTAGATTTTCATGTTTCATTTGGACCTAAAACATCGCGGATCTTATACTGGATGGCTGGATGAGGTTGATCTCAGTGTCACCTCTTCTATTCTACTGTCGGCTTTTTCTGGCTTCGGGAGAGTTGGCGCTCGGTGGATGTAAACTCTTTTTCAGAAAGAATCAAGCCAGTTTCACAGCCAGTCAATCGTATTGACTTCATCTATATTGAATCCCGCAAATCTATCGTAGAAGACTCTTTTTTCTAGCCCATTATTTTTATTTTTGTATTTATGAAATAAAAGTAGCTGGAACTTAATAGCCCTCTCAGGAACAATATAATAGAATATTATTGAAAATTGCTGTAGGTAGATTTAATGAGGCAAAAAGTTTGTGTATCAAAGAAAAATTTACAAAATTCAGTAAATATCAAAAGAAATTCAAAGATGAAATTTGGGAGGATTGAATATCAGAAGTTTGTGAGTGAGTGCTTTCATAATAAGATTTGCGGAGTATTGTACAAATATTAGAAAAAGAGATTTTTAATTACATACAGGGAAGGTATGCAGGTAGGCATACAATTAATAGCAGGCGCTAGCGTTGGAGGAGACAATTGTCACCTCTGGATGCATTCTTAAAGCTACCATCTGCCTAATATCTGCCAAATATTGTATGCCTCACTATCCACTTCATTTTGATCTAACGTTTTGGGGTGCTCGCCATGGATCGCTTTCTGCCTCCATTGTATTTTTAATTCCTCTATGTGAGTTTTTCCATTTGGGTCTAGTATCTAAGGTCTTTTGTTTTAGAAGTCATTCAAGGTGGGATGTGGAATGTCGAGAATGGGTTTAGTCAGGAAAAACAAACATTTACAATTAAAATAATGGGGAGTTTATTCCCAAACTCACAGGAGAGTTGTTCAATTAAGGTGTTTAAATTCGAGCCGGGCGGCGAAGCCAAGAACGAGCGAGTTGAGAGGGTGCGATAAGGTGGAAGCTATTGGCGGCGAAGCCAAATTCCTCTTCAGTGATGGAGGTGTCGTTGAGAGTTCGTATAGGGTTAGCGGTTGTGTCCTCAGAGTACGGAAGGCACTTTGATAAGGTGCGATGAGCACAAGACTGAGCTCCTCGGGGCAGGTTTTCGGTAATTAAGGACTAGGGGTGTTGTTCCCCACTCCTAATCATGAGCATACAGGGTAGTACGATAGTGAGGTGATTATAACTTTGTTATAACCTCCCCCCCCCCTCTGTTTGGGACGACGTTTATTTTTTTAGCAATTCTGCATTTTTCTCGATTTCGCCGTGAAGTGTCAGGCAATATTATTCCTCTGTCAGGTCCAGCTGAATATAATCGTCATCTTCCTCAGCGTTTTCCTTATCTTTCGTTTATTGTGATGTTTGTCTCTCTCTGGGTTTCACCCATACTTCCTTTTCAAGAGTAATTTTCAAAATTTCCTTAAACTCTTGATTTTCCTCTGTCCATCCTCCTTTTATATATTTGGTCCCTGTTGAATCAGGAACAGTTTGGTGGTTTTTGTCCTGTTCAACATCTTTTCACAATACGTATCGCGAAGAGTGTACAGTTGTACTGGAACCACCTTCTCTCACAATGCCTGCACTGCCACGTTTTTATGTCGTCCATCTTCTTCTTATTAGCTGAGACATAATTTAACAAATCCTGCTTTTTGAAAAAAAAAACGTTTTAATTCTTTTCCTGATCTTTTCTTTTCAAAAACATGTAAAATCTAGATTCTTTATTCGAAAAAAAAAATTCAATTCTATTAATTCAGATGAGTATCCTCTTGAAGTTCCGCATTCCATGATTCTTATTTGCTGAACATTAACTTATCTCTAAAATCGACTTTTATTTTTAAGTAGAAATCAAACTTGGCCTCTCATAGCCGTATTTATTTTTATTTGCTACTCGAAAATTTTCTTTGTAAAATACATTTCTTTGCATGAAATTTAAATTGAATTATTAAATTAAATTAAAAAATATATCTATATCTATGGTGTATGAAAATAGTAAAATTATCTTTTCTGTTGTGTTTGTAAAGGGTGAAAAATAATCTGTCTTTGGTGTTTGTGGAAAAAGGTACTAGGAATATTTTATTTTGAATTAAACATCAGTGTCCCTATCTGTGGAAGACTCTTCTTTTTCTTCTATTATTATTTTTATTTTTTATTTTTTGTTTGTTTTTCTTAGGGCTTTTTTCTTCTTTCCTCTTCTTCGCTTGCTCCTGTAGCTCTGCCCTTCTTCTGAAACCTTTTTTCCTCCAACTCCTCTTCATTTCTTTTCCTGGTAGCTTTCTGGATATACTTTTCTTGTCTTATTTTCAATAATCTTTTCATTTTCTCTATCTCTCTAGCTTCCTTCTTTTTTTCTTGTTGTTTTCTAGTCTTCTCGGAAACTTCTTCTAATTTTTTCTCCTCTCTAACTTTTTTCTAATTTTTGGATCCTGGGGGTCTCCTTTTCTACATGCGTACTCGTCGTGCGTGTTGACTTTTTGTTCCCACAATTTTCTGCCGCGGAATTTTTTATTTCCTTTAATATCTCCCTACCTATTTCTGCTCTTTTCCTCTTATCTATCTCCCTCATTCTTTTCGTGTTTTCCTCTATAGTCTCTGTCGGTGATGGTTGGAGGTCAACCCATTTTTTGCAATAGTGAGTCTAAAGTTGTTCACCTTGAAAGTCGATGAGACAATTGTTGCACTTTAAGATTAGTCTTCTATCCATTTTGCTGAAAGTAAATATTTTTCTGTTTACTCTTTACTAATAAATTTCTTGATATCTTTCAAGTTCCAATTAGCTAGTGATTTTCCAGTTTTCGATTTTTAATAAGTAAATTGTTGGTGACATTTTCGCTTTGATAAAAAATGGTCCCCGCAATTTTTATTCAATTTTTGAGCTATTGCTTCCCGTTTATTTGGCAATGTCTTATAGCTTTTTAGTACTCGCTCGCCAATTTCAAAAGCCATAGGTTTACGTCTTAGATTATAATAGCTAGACTGCGCATCAATTGCTATATCTAAATTTTTAATTAGTATTCTCTAATTATTTCTAATGTTTTCATTCTATCTGCCCATCATATAAAATGCTACCCCTGACCATAGTTCTTCGATTATTTGCTTTCCCAGCAAATTCATCTGATTGCTTACTTGACGTTTCATTCTCTGACAAATATCACATTCTTTCACATATTTAACAGTTTCAGAATACATTCCTGGCCAAAAATTATTATCGCAAATTTTTGCCTATATTTTTTCCATACCTAAATGACCTGCTTGTTTGTTGTCATGATTTTCAATGAAAACGTGTTTCCTTTGTTCTTTTGGTATTGTTAATTTTCACGGATTGCTGTCTAAATTTAAGCTTGATTTTAAAGGGTCTGGTCTATAAAAATACAATGGATTTTCGCGTATACGCCAATTAGGATTTTCCTCTGGTTTTTTTAATCTAAATCATTTTATTTTTTTATCAGTTATCTTCAATTTCTTTTAAATCTTTTTCATTTAATTCTATTGTGCTGGCTAAAATAATTGAGACTTTTATTTGATTATCATTTGACCTTGATAAAGAATCTGGTACCTGACTTAAACTTCCTTTTCCGTACAACAATTTATAACAATTCTAAAGCCCATCTTACTAATCGACCTGTTCGATTTTTTAAATTATGTGACCATTTTAATGCGATATGATCTGTGATAACTTAAAAAAAATAACCCTCTAAATATAGTCTAACTTTTCTAGTCGCTCAGGTTACGGCTAAAAATTCTTTTCTTTTCTTTCGCCGTGTATTGTTTGTGTTGAAACAGCTCCTAATCCTATGTCACTAGCATCAGTTTTAAGTTGGAATAAGCTCCCAAAATCAGGGCAGGCTAAAATTTGTGCTGTCGTTAGTAAGTTTTTAATTGTCGTGAAAGTCTTTTCCTGTTTGTCAGATCATTCTTCCTTTACTTACTTTTTAGTAACTTTTGTAATGGTTCCATAATTTCTGCAAATTTCGGAATAAATTTCTAATACCACGAAGCCATTCCTATAAGTCTTTGCAGTTATTTAATTGTTTTTTGGGCTTGAAAAATTGAAAACAGGTTCAATTTTTTCTTCATCAACTTGTAATCCTTTTTCATTTACTTTCAAACCCAAATATTTTATTTCCCATTAGGTTTCTTAATCATTACTATAAGATTTTCTAATTGCACTTGTTGTGCTTTATTTAAGTCCACTACTCCTTCAGAAATTTCCTCGCATAAATCTCTGATTTCCTGGGTATCTTTGATTAAAATTATTTCTTGAAAAAAAGATCCTACTCCATCTTCACTTCATTGGGAATCGAACCTCAAAACTTCTGATTTCCGTTCAGGTGCTTTTCCAATTAAGCTATTAGAGGGATCAGAATAAGAACTCTTAATTCAAGAACATAACGCTAATTTTTAGCTAGGTGTTAATGGTACAAGTAATTATTGAAAAAAAATTTTTTTACAATTTTTTTTTATTTATCTGCTACATTATCAGAGATTGTACTTTACCGACAGTAGATCAACCCTCCAAACCATGAAGGCAGAAAATCTACACAATATCGATCAATTTAAGAATCTTCAATAACAGAAAATGCTTAACGTCTTAATAAGACTAGATGGAAAATAATATTTTTAAATTAAAATTATTTCTTGAAAAAAAGATCCTACTCCATCTTCACTCCATTGGGAATCTGATTTCCGGTCAGGTTCCGGTCAGATGGTCAGATGGTCAGATGGTCAGATGGCCTGACTGCGTTGCATACGTATTCACTAAGGGCGGGAAACTTTGGAGTTGCTCTTTATATTTGGTTTTTTCTGGTTTTTTAAACCCCTCACGTGTGCAATCCTTTCTACATGGAGTACACACATGGCATTTATTATCGGGGTAATTTTTCTTTTTTATTGATGATAGTGGAACTTGAAAATGGTCTAGTGTTCCAACAACGCTTTAGCGGACATATATAACGGCCTACCCGCACTTTTTCGGATTAATTGCATATATCCCACCCGCACATTTTCTAGCAAATTTTTCAACATACATTTACAAAAAATATTTCTTATCCTCAAAATCAAAACTCGAAATCTTCAAAATGGCACACTTAAGAAAAAATGATTTTTTTAATCATTTAAAAGACTTTCGCTCTTGACTGGGAAGATTTTTGGAGGGATTTCGGGTCTTTAAGGAGAGCGCCAAATTTGTGACGGGAGTCGAAAATTGAAGGAAATGTGAGATGTGGAATGCCGTGAATGGATGTAGTCAGCAAAACAAAGAACTACAATTAAAATAACGGGGAGTTTATTCTCAAACTTACAGGAGAGTTGTTCAATTAAGGTGTTTAAACTCGAGCCGGGCGGCGAAGCCAAGAATGAGCGAGTTGAGAGGGTGTGATGAGGTGGTAGCTATTGGCGGTGAAGTCAAATTCTGCTTCAGCGAAGGAGGTATCGTTGAGAATTCGTAAGGGGTTAGTGGTAATGTCATCAGCGTACGGAAGGCACTTTGATAAAGTGCGGTAAGCACATGGCTAAGCTTCTCGGGGCAGGTTTTTGGTAATTAAAGACTGGCGGTGTTGTTCCCCAATCCTAAATATGGGCCCGCAGGGCCGTACGAAAGTGGGGTGCTTGTAACTTTGTTACGTCGTGTTTCTGTGTCTTCCTATGTCTCTTTATTTGATATATTCAAGGAAGCTTAGACTGTAGGCAAAGAGCTCTAATTACTAAATAGTTTTTGTGGGATTCCATATTTTTTCCTCGAGATGCTCTGCTCCTGTTTCTTCAAGGATAAGGTACGATTATGGAAATATCCCAGACAATCGTATACTTCAAAAAAGAGATAATGAGATGATGGACACGGAAGAGAGGAATTGATGCCAGAAATTTAAGCGACGTTGATAAAGCAGGTCCCGCAATAATTATTACCAGAGATTTTGCTCGGTTTAAGAGTGAGTCCATTCTTTCAGGACGAAAGGATGATTTGATCTATATCCTAATAGACAGCATATTTGTGGTATCTGCAATGTTAAAGTTCACTTCCAAGTTGAGAGGTGCAAAACTTGAAGAGAAGAGGTGCTAGAATGGAGCTTTATGAAAAACCACTCTTGACCTCCACCATGCAGAAAGCCCACTACTACTAATAATAGTTTTGTGAGACCGAGTTTTAAAATAGGGCTCAAGGCATACAAAGACAGTTTCACACGTTCAAAGATTTCTACTTTTGCAGAAGTAACTTATGGTAATCATGTAATCAATAAGTCTCTGAAAAATAAAACAGAATAACAATCTTGATCTCCCTGTTAAAAAGCCCTGTTACATCAGTTCAATGGTCTGAGATATTTCGAACAACTTGAAAAGTTACAGGATTGACTACAGATGACTTTTTAGAATTTTAAATTAGAATAAATTTAAAATTCTCTATATACACAAACTATTGAAAAAATGTTTTTATATCTGCAAAATATTAGCAAGTTCCAACATTTCTTATGGAAATCTTTGCAATCTAAAATAAACATTGTAACTGACTGTCATTTAAACTTGTTTAAAAAAGTGTTGTGTTCAAAATAAAAATTCAAAGAAATTAATTAGTTAGAATACCCTATTTATTCTTACATAGTTTGTAATAATTACAAAAGGAAATATATTTTTGATTTTTATTAATCGTAACTGGGCGCTGCTTCACAAGGAGGTGCAGCGCAATTTGAAAATGTTACGTGACAAGCTACACCAGCTACACATGGTGGAACGCAATCAGTGGCTACCTCTATATCGACAAGCATTTTCATTGAAAAGAAGCAAAAAGTCACGGTGATCCAGTTAGGCATTCTAAAAAGAATGATATTATCTCACCTTTTATTCATAAGTATCTCTTAGTTATAAAAATCATTATTCTCAATTGGCTCAATTCAATTCATTTACTAAAGAATTCTTATTGATAAAATTTGAAATTCAGTCCATATTAATAAAATCATTTAAATATGAAAAGGCCAATTGTAATCTGCTAAAGCTCATTGAAGGATAGTTGCAACTAACACTTTAAATTAAATATTGGTAATAAATCTATTCTTAAATAAAAGTTTTAAAGTTAGGAGATATACAGGAGTTAATTTTTTCGCAATCTTGTAAGTTACTCATGGGACAGAAATAATACATTTCTAAACAAATAGTGCTGATAATTAAAATTTCAATTATACTTACGTCATTTTTAAAATGAAAATATTATTGTGGTTCGAAGATTTTGGTGCGACAGGATTACAGTAGTTAAACACCCGAGTTGAAACTGGCAGTATCCATTAACAATGGAACTTTATCAGAAGCCGTGAAAGTGACTGAACCAGAACACAGAATTTCCCTCAGGACGGCTGAAATGATTTGTGATCTTGAAAAAATGTATTCAATATAAAACGCAGCTTGAAAATTATTTTGAAAACTATCCATAAAACAAAATCTAATTATTTAAAAATATTTTTTAGTTTCTTACAAAGAAATTCAGAACAAGATTCCGAATAGTTCTTATCTCCGATTTTTGATAGATTGGTATTCGCGTCTATTTTGAAGCGCTGATTACGAAAATCATAGGGAAAATTGGCGCACATTTATTATTTATACAAAAACTATAAAAATCCCACCAAAATCATAATTTGTAACGTTTTTGTTAAGAAGAATTACAAGTTGTTGAAAATAATGTTAAAGAGTATTGGAGAAATAGTTAAAATCCACATTTTCTTCTCCACTCAATTCTTTTCGTCTGATTGAACTTCATCGAAATATTTGATGAGAAAAAATAACATTTTTTGGGGCGATACAAAGTGTCTACATCACGTTTAAAAGAGAAAGAGGTTCAATTAACATTATTTCTGTGCACAAAAAAAAATCATTTGATCAACATTTCTGTAGCCTGTCATAACCCTAGAAAAATATGAGGTTAGATTGGCAATTTCATAGGCAAAGGAAGTTGATGGACTCATGACTTCAAGGTGGTAAATCTTGCCAATTATTTCTAGTAGGATCATAAGTTACAATTTTATACTCTTTTCGGCTATACTGATTTTGATATTGTTAATGATTAGCTACGTTGCCTTTCTGCGTATTTGCCTTTCTCCGCGCACGCGAAGTTTAAAAGGGGAAGGGGTTTCATCAAAATTCTTTCTGTGTCAAAGCAAAAGGGCACCTCTTCGTCCTTGAGAGAAGCTAAAAAGGAAGTTTCGATGTCACCTAAACTAATTATGCAAATCAAATTAAATAAAAAAATGAATACGACTGCAGTGATTTTTCACGGAAATATTTGCGTTCTCGTTAGTCCGAGGTATGAAATTTTGATCTTTATCTTCAAAGTAAATCCCAGGAATCAACTTTATCTATAAACTGGAAGAAAACGCGGCAGAAATGTTTATCTGACGAAAGATCAAATTTATCTGTCGAAAATATTTATTTGACGTATGTGATATGTTCAACAACTGTGTCCAGGTTCACCAAAAGAATTTCCTTCATAAATTTCAAAATCTTCGCTGTATTTATTTTTTTATTCGTCTTATTTACTTAAATGATTTTTACCAAAAAATCATTTACTTACACTTACTGAATACATAAGCTGCAATGTGATTTGTTTATACTTAATAGTGTTTGTTTACAATATTTGAAGTACCGCCCATGCATTCTGTGAGTGTGGGTAAATGATTTTTTGGTTAAAATTATGTAAATAATATAAAACTATTAAAAAAATGTATACCACGAGGATTCTCAAATTTATGAAAGAAAATTTTCCAGTGAACCTCGGCGCACCCGTTTGACATATAACATATGTCAAATAAATATTTTCGTCAGGAAAATTTTATCTTTTGTCAGATAATGAATGCAAAAACGGCGTTATTCCTATTTTTTCAACAATTTAACTTCTTTTCTTGCTTACGAGATAATTGTCGTTAAAAACAACAATAACAATATGTCCTTTTCGGAAATTTCCAGATACGTTTTAGGAAGGTTTTGTGATATGAGGGTTTTGATTTTTTCTATTATTTAATTTTTTCATGACGAATAGTGCAAGATGTTTCAACAACACACCGGGAAGTGTCCACACTTTTTGGTAGTGTGGAGATTTTGATAGGATCACTACAACGACCTTAATATATACAGTTTGGTAATCAAAAAATGCATGAAAACATTTTTTTGGATGCTAGAGGGCAATGACCCCCTCCCAGTTTATTTTTACCCGAAAAAAGGAATTCCTTAATTTTCGAGTTTTACTTATTTTTTATTTTAACAGGTGTCGGTTTTGACTTTAAGTTTCCCATGTAAAATGCATGATGAGAAATCACTTTTTTGAGTTTTTAAATATATTTTTAGGGTTCCAAGAAATATGACGGAAAAGTACCTTTAATACCTGAAAACTACCTTTAAAACCAAAAATGTCAAATTTTCATGAAATCGACCTCTTGAACACTGTATTCTCGTCTTTTTTCACTTTAAATTATTAATATTGGTCTAGTGGAATATTTCTTATAATTGGTTAATTAATTTTTAAAGGTTTAATAAATGGAATTTCTTCAAATAATTTTTGTTCGAAAATTCGTTTTCGACCCAAAATTATTACTATTAGTCTATTAAAATATATTTATTAACATTGGTTAATTAATTTTTAATTGTTTACACAATTTAAATTTGTTCAAATAAGTTTATTCGACAATTCGTGAGAAATCGGTGAACTGATATTAATAAATATTCCACTAGACCAATAGTTATAATTTTAAGAAACAAACTTTCAACAAAACAATTATTGAAAAAAATTAATTTAAACAGATTCCATTCATTTAAATAATTAAAAATTAATTTAGAAGTTACAATGAATATTCCACTAGACGAATATTAATCATTTTAAGTAAAAAAATACAGTTTTTAAAAGGTAGATTTCATGCACAATTGAAATGTTTGGTTTAAAGGGTAGTTTCCATGTACTCGTAAGGGTGTAGTTGGGATCTCAAAACGATATGTCTCATACAAGAAATTTTTTATTGGATAATTCTCTATAAGCCCTTATACTTTCCCCTCAAATTTTTTTCAAATTCCAAAAAATGACTCCAAAATCTCAAAAAAGTCATTTTTCCTCATGCATGTGTGTCGCGTTGCATACTTTTCAGTAAACCCTCAGCGCGTGCACCTTCTTTATAAATATAAACCAAGATCTTAATTTGATCATTATAGTGACTTTAGCAACGATCCACTATAAAGCACACTTTCTCCTCTGCATTATTTACTTAGAAACCGCGTTCGCATTACTGAAGGGGGTGCCGTTTTCTTATCTGTTAATGTTCCTGATGGTTTACGTCTTCCTTTTGATGTGCTTCTGCTCGGACCAACGCTTTCTTAGAAAACTCCAGCCACGATGTACGTATCGTTCCTAGGGACGCAAAAATGTAGCACAACGGGTTCGTCAACCTTCGACATCACGGCTGGGCTTCGTCGCTTACTTCTATTATTTTAGAGGCTTCCTCGATGGGGCTACCTCCTGTAACAACAAACATTTCATATACCAGGTGTATACATATGAAACCGGTATTGCCATCTAGCGGCCAGTAGGTACACTTGTAGGCACTGTCAGAACTTACCATTTGTGCTAATTGGCGTATTATCATCTGTCAACAATATCCAATACCAAACATTTCAAGTTTCATATGACATCGTGATTTTTTTCGCTCTTGA
>NC_046662.1:53860985-53864495 GCF_010883055.1 Belonocnema kinseyi | reverse complement strand
AAAATGTTGGAAAATGGCTCGATGACTGGTTTGCTTCAAAAAACGAAGACTTTTTTTGGAAAGGTATCCATAAATTGCCTGAGAGGTGGACAAAATGTGTAATCCGAGACAGTGGCAGCATCTAACGACCTCCATTTTTTGCGTAAGCGACAGGACACCCACCCCACATTAAGGTGCCCCGCACTTACCAATTTCCCCACCGTTTCTTCGGTCAGCCGCCTCGACCTTCCCCGCATCTGTAGTTGTGTCACCAGAGGCAGTTCCGATTGGAGCGGAAAACATTGAACTGATATCCGCTGTAGGCTTATTCTCAACAAGTACCTCCCCTTTCCTTTTTTTCTCACACCCCCAGTGTTTACCCTCTTGTTAACCATCTCGGTCCTAGGTCGCCTGTTTTTCTTCTTCTTCTGTAAAACCGATGCTTTTTGATTAAAGCTTCGTTCTACTTTCTTTTGTGTCAGAGGTTGACATCTTTAGAATGTTGTTCTGGGACTTCAGCTATTTCAACCTGGGTCTTTCCTCTTTTCTCGACCTCCTGCACTCTTTCGACATTTTTTTGATCTCTACAATAATTGCCTGCATCTCCTTTATTCTTGTGTTAAATGTTTTCGTTCTTGACACAAATTTGTCCCACATATGGCGGAAGTAGGATTGGTTACCCCGTTTCGCTTACCCTGTGAGGTCCAAAGGATCTTTAAACCCTTCACAAACGCTTCTCTTCAAGTACGTCTGCCCCAATCCCCAATATTAGGGTGCTGATGTCAGACACTGATAAATTTAATATAAATTTCGAGTTATCAATCGTATTTAATCAATTTAAAGACTCAAATAATTAACAGCAAGACCAATTTCAAATCTAAAAATAATATTTCTGTTTAGCTCATGAATTAAATAAATATTTGGACAATTTTTCAGTCTTACAAGGAAATTTAAATGATCTTGCGCATGCAAGGTTACGATACGCTACCCACCGCACTGGTCATTGGTGCACGCAGCGGCAACCATTGACAGACCGGTACAATTGTTCTTGATATGCTCGATATTTTTCGAAATTTTTACCTGGTATTTGGGGTTTACATTATTATTGACATTGAATACAATTTCAGGAAGTTTTATTCTGATCAGTTACGTTGCTCCAAAATTTGGAAAAATTTCTGCAATGTTATCATATAGAGTGGTTCGTTGTTGGAGGCATTTTGATTCTCGTAGCGGGACTACTTCACATATGTGAATGAGTGTATTCGAAGTTGAGACGATACTCTGTGCGACAAGTTGCTGTGAATTACTAAAACTACTTTTTATGTCATCTGTACTTGAATAATGGATGATTCAATACATGTTCCTGTACATGTTAGCGCACAAAAAACTTTACAAGAACAATTGACGTTTGCAGTACAGAAACTTGGCGAAGGAAATTGTTTAAGATCCTGCAATGGAAGCTTTACCAAAATAAAACTTTTGGAAAGATTGTGCACACACTCCTTTGTGAAGTACATTGAGACTGGTTTCCTGTACAGATACATCTGTAAGCAAAATTTAGTGACTTAGGTTCTACGCAAGTTCATTCATAGGACCATGAGGACCCAGCGCTGAACCATCTTAGCCACGACGCTTACTTATATTATTGTAGATAATTTTATTTATGTGTGTAAGCTTTTCAGATAACGAAATTACCAATTCAAAAGAATTATTGTGCAGTTATAATGTGTAGAATTTCCTGCGTAGACTTTGACATGTAGACTTTTTCGACTCACTATTTGATGTGTACACTTTTCACGTTATGAATAAAGTGTGTTGATTTGAATTTGTACACCTAAATGTGAAGATTTTTAACGTGGTGAGATGAATGTGTAGAATACATGTGCATACTCCCATGTGGTGAATTCAGTGTGTAGAGTTGACCACTTCAATTTAATATCTACACGCAATGCCGTACCTGCTAGTTGGCGCTTTTTTGTATATACATTTTTTTATATAAAGTGCTCATTTTACGAGCACTTTGCTTCCTAGCAGAAAACTTCAGAAAAGTCGCGAGGATTAATTTTCAGATTTTTCAAGTACTACAAATAGCCGTTCATTGAATTTCCATGTCTTAACCAAAATTGTGTCCAAAATTTTGAAAATGCTTTAAGATTTCGATTTTTTTCCAAAATATCAGGTTAAAGAACTTGTCCTTCATTTTGGGACGGTAAAAGAGAATACCGAAGGCCAATCTAATCAGTTAATTCTTTCTAAAATTATCGTGCTACAGAATACATAATAAGTGATCGAGAATTTTATGAAATGTATAACTTACGTTGCATGTAATTTATAGTTGAAGCACACTTGAAATATTTAACTTTAGTGCCTTCTATTGTATTTCGGATTAGTTGACGTTCTAGCTACCGTTTTAGATCGTATAAATTGATGATACCGATGTTCCATATTTTTACTATGCCGCAACGTGGCTGTCAGCACGATTTCCAAATGCAGACAATCCAAAGATAATAAAATGTTTTTTTAAAAATATTTCTTCTTCGTTTCCTAATCCAGATAATAAAAACTTACAAGTTTCTACTTTTACGTTTTACGTAAGCGATTGCACAGAACAGCCACACAGCAATTTAAAATATTATCGAACTCACGACTGCGGTAGAGATTAGGAAAATGGAGTCAATATGAACACGCAACTATCTCTTTAGAGTGATTCCTGCGAAACTAAGTTGGTGAAATTCTACTGATTCGATTTGAGAAAATTGAGACACTAAGCATTAGTAGAAAATTACCAATTCATTTAGAGGAAATTACTCGTGATTTGTCAAACTCTTTCTTTCTTACTGTGAAACTAATCGGTCAAATAACTTCAACTACTCAGTGAATTAATGAATTATTTGATTTTCTGACATGATTGATAATGAAAAAAATTGCTTTTAATTAGATTTCTGATCCAATTAAGAAAAATTTCTTTACTTCCGTTCATCAGGATTGTTATTGTGTTTATAACTGAAATTTTAGCCGCCACATTGTTGGTATTTTTTTTTTGTATTTTTAATTAAACATAAACATAGAAAAATTGACCATTTTAAAAATTTCGATGCTTTAACAATGCACAAATTGTTTATTTTGAGTGACATTGCTATGTAATCGATAAAATCATATTCGCAACAGTACTAATTAGCGACTTTCATTATATGTCGACGTTTCGAGGCTCTCTAAGTAATAAAAAAAGTGCTTACCACCAAAAAACGAAAATTACCAATTTGCAGTAAGATTATGCAAGCTAAAAAAAATGTGAAAATACAAAAGTTATACAGGCAAAAATATCGGTTTGGCATATTGTGCCTGTCTGTTCTTTTCGTCTGCAAAACGTTTGAATGAATAATCCGATTGGTTTGTGCTTTGGCACACGTAGTATGTAGATAATGCGCGTTTTTTTATCAAAATGGTTTATTGAGGAGTGTTGATGAAAATTCCAAGTTTTCTACAAATTTCTACGACGCGTTTTGGAAATATCTGCAGAAAAACTTCAAA
>NC_046662.1:53857476-53860885 GCF_010883055.1 Belonocnema kinseyi | reverse complement strand
TTTTTTATCAAAATGGTTTATTGAGGAGTGTTGATGAAAATTCCAAGTTTTCTACAAATTTCTACGACGCGTTTTGGAAATATCTGCAGAAAAACTTCAAAAATCGTTTTTGTTTTTTCAAAAACTTATTTTTTGGGCAGAAAATAATCTTTAAAGCTAAGCCAAATATAATCTTCTATTCTGCATAGATCTACAGTTATAAATCTTGAAAAACATAAAATTTTTTTTTAGCTATTTTGAGGTACTTTTAAGCAAAAATATTTTATCGGAAAAGCACGTTTAGTATGTATGCTAAAGAAAATTGGTGAAAGAATAAATTATAGAAGGCTCAATTACACGTAAAATAAAATAATAAAATGTTTCAGCTCTCATAGTGCATATGTGCATGTTTGTTTTCTTTAAAATACACTTTCTTTTCACATTTTGACGAAAAAAAATAATTGTTTAGTCATTATTAAATAATACTTGTCAGTATATCAATTGTGTGTATATGTGATTTATTTTCGTTGTGAAAATTACTTCCAGAATATATGTTGTCAAAATTGAATTAAGAACAAATATGAATGAGCTAATTTTACATAATTTATTTATTATTTATAAAAAATCTTCCTGAATAAATTTGTTTTATAAGATTTAGTACAGTTAATTTTTGATAAGAAAAGAATATGTAACCAAAATAATTAGGTAATCATGCTATTCATAACAGGACTAGCTAATGGATTGACTGGTAAATTACTATAAGTAAATATTTTCGAAATGCATTACAGTCATTTCTAGAAAATTCAAATCTTACATGAGGAACAATAGCAACTAAAATCAGTTCTTGAGGCATGGTACGGTTAGGATTTTCTTTAACTGTCAATTTCATATGTTTGTTTTCAGTTAAACTTGTGAATGGTATCATTAATATTGAAGATGGAAGCGAATAGATATTTTGTATCCATTATTCTTGCCTCGAGCCAAATTTGAATGAATTTTAATAGTTTTTTAATCAAAAGGCCTAAATGTTGGTGTTTTTGCATAAAAACGCAATTATGAGTAACTCTCCGATTTGCTTAGGAGGTAATCAAAAATATTTTAATTAAACATTGATTTTAAATTTATCCCAGCGAAAATTAAAGGTTTCTGGAAAGATTTTTATATTTTTGATTAATACTACATGTTTAATACTTATGTTTATTAATATTTAGTTTTGCCAGATCAGAATTAGATAGAGAACAATCATTAGAAATAATGACCTCAAACATTCATTTAAATAATGAGGAAACCGAAAATAGCTTTGAAATAGGTGATGTCAATAAATTGAATAATTTCCCATCGCAGAAAATCTCATGAAGACAATACATTAGGACTTTTAACATACCGCCCGCCTCGTCATTGGTAACTCTGCGATGAAAAAAAAACCATAAGCGCTCAATACAGTTTTTGTCAACAACGCAAATGCCGCCCACCGTAAAGAAACAGTATAAATGTAACAAATATTTAATGGTCTTAACCGCCCGCCATAATCTACTCATTTTACAAAATAATTTTCTCAAAATATCATTAATAAGAGATGTTCAACTATCTAGAAGGCGGTAATGAATCATGTCTAACAAGAACGATATTAGCGATCACAAGATTTAGCTCTCTGTTGAAACATTTGCAGCGTTTTTGTAAATAATGTAAATTATCAACAGCCGATCTTCTCCAGTAAATCTCTAAAAAATTTTATACTAACAGCAATCGATTTAAACGATTTTCCGAAGTAAATTCCAATGAGGGTTCTGGAATGCTGGTCAAAAGGGCTTCAATCAGAAATGTCCAGGTGTAAGATATGAAAAGTCTTTAGGCTAATTTGAAAGAGGGGTAATAGGACGGCAATTGAGGCAAGCTTCTATACGAGTAAGAAGGGTATAAAACTCACCGTTATGTGAGAGTAGGTGCACCTACAATTCTTTTCAGATGGTGTTCAAAACTCTAAACCCGAGCCTCTCACATACCCCCAAAATGAGGAGCAGAAGGAGGGGTATGAAATGCCAAGAAGTACGTTGAATTGCGAGTTCAATATGCAAATAGCATCCAGTCTAAGATTCAAAAGTCAATCTTTTAAATCTCGGCCAGCACCGTGAAATGTCGTACCATTATCACTGTACAAGTGTACAGTGCAGCAGATGAATAATCAGAATCGAGTCCTAAATGGACAGTTCGCGTACAACAACATACAAAAAACGCAACGTAAGTTTTGTAACTCTTTCTGCCACGTCCTGGCCAGCCCATCAAATGGGCCAGCCCAGTCCACACCAGAATGTGTGAATAGACGATGTGAGGTTACTCTGGATTCAGGTAAGTCTTCCATAAGTTGTTGCAACAGAGCAACTCTCTCACGTGTGAACTTCAGGCAACCTTTAATCAGTAATTTAACGAAAGAGCGACCTCCTCAAATCCAGTAATGCTGTCTGAGCGTATCTGAAGTTAATTTTTCACCACCGTGAATAGATCGTGGTTGAGCATGCGTGACAATAAGCTCACTTATGTGGTGCACCGGCAAAATAATAGGATTCATCTCGTCAAAACTGATAGGAGCATGCCGTAGTCTTCCACCTAACCTCAAGAGATTGTTGAAATCTAAAAATGGATTCAAACTTTTTAATAGCGAGCTCTTTTGAACCACCCTATCTTCTTCGTTCAAAGTTTTTATCTCATTATAAAAGGAATGTGCCTAAACAAATTTAATCAAAAATATAACAGCTTATTGGATTTCAATCGCATTAGGAGAAATGGTTGAAAATTCAGGTTTAGGTTAATTAAGTTTTGAGTGCTTGAACACAAAGGCATCAATAAACCTTTTGCAATAGGCCGTGGCGCCAAGCAATCTTGGCCAAAAGGAGAATTTAAGCATCAAGTTAAATGGGCTTTTGATCACACTCAAAACATGATGACTCTCTAGTGGGCGCTGTTCTAAATTTGATTGCGAGGGGGCTACGTTGAAATATTCAGGCCATTTTGAGGAATGCAAAGTTAACCAAGCTGGACAAGGTGGAGCAGGACTCTATTGGTGTTTACCAAATCTTAAGAATGCTATGAAGTTGGGTCGTGTAAATAATATATGAGTTTGAGGCAGTTGTTAATTTTTACTGCTTTTTGCTTCTGAATTTCAGATTTACTTTGCTCACCCGCTATAGTTTCCTGCGGATAGCAGAATAAAATTACGTTTTTATTCCGATTTAATATGTCGGTGACTTCTGCAATGCATAATGACGTGACAGATTTTTCAGCGACCGGGGAGATACTAATGTTGGTACCACATTCCTTAACCTAGAATTCCAGGACTTTGAGCTTTAGCGTTTCGATTCTCTCCACTGCGTCATCTAATTTTGTAGTGCAGAATAAAGCATTGCGGGTTAAGCTGATTATCTGTTCTTGAATT
>NC_046662.1:53854397-53857376 GCF_010883055.1 Belonocnema kinseyi | reverse complement strand
GGACTTTGAGCTTTAGCGTTTCGATTCTCTCCACTGCGTCATCTAATTTTGTAGTGCAGAATAAAGCATTGCGGGTTAAGCTGATTATCTGTTCTTGAATTGTACTAACCTGCCTAGAAATAAAGACCTCCGACTTATTTAAAAATTTTTCATACTGTATTTATAAAATTGTTTTGATTTCCTCCATTGTCATACTCACAGGGGGTGTAGGCGAGAGAAATATATTACGCGGCTTATAATTACAGCATTTTTTTATCTGTACTTTTACTAGAGCCTATTTTAGGCACCGGGGATGATAGTGTGACCCAAATGGACAAGTATATTCATCTTCTTTTCTTACGACTTTTGTCGTGCGTTTGCATAAATAGAAACTGGGGTGGAATTTTGAGTCTGGCTCTGCTTGCATTAAGCTGACTCCGAAACCGTGAGAGCTAGCATCTGGATTTCATTCCGTGGCTACAATTTTCAAATATACTTGCAAATTCGGGTTAATCAGTAATTTTTCGTAGAACAATTTAAAAGATTGTAATACAGCTGCTTTAAAACGGAACGGAACATTGTTTTTTAGAAGTGCATAGAATGGCTTAGCAATTAATGCAAAATTAGGTAGCATTTTCTGAAATAGCTAACCAAGCCTCAGAGTTTGCTAATCTGTATATCAAGTCCAGTAGCCTAAAACTGATGATGCTTATGAATATAAAAAGTTTATGACTAATCTTTACTAAATTTGGCACACATACTCTTTGGGATCCCAAACAAGTCTTAAGGGTATGGGGAGTTCGTGCAGAGGGGAGGGGGGCATTAGGGGTTTCTGACCAATCGGTATCAGATTTGTCACACTTAGACGCAAAAACAGGATACTTAAACGATTAGTTAAAAAAAAGTAAAGATACAATTAGAGCAGAAGAAGAGATAAAAATACAAAACGACTTTGAAGAAAGCAGAAAACTACTTTATAAAAAATGAAAGGAAACAAAAGTACAGAATTTGTCATCATGAGAAGACAATTCGGAGATGTAGCTATAGGACACCACTACTACGATGTTGAACACGATGCGATGGAAAACTCAATTGAAAAAGTCTGTGTCACTGAGGTTAGGGATATAATTAAGAACTTGAAAAACGCTAAGGCTGCCGGGGTAGACGGTATTAACGCTGAAATGCTTAAACACGGTGGCGCGTGCATACCAAGTAGACTGTGCGAATTGATAAATTTATGTTTCGAAATGGGAGACGTCCCAGACGATTGGAAAAAGCAATTATCGTACCAATATACAAGAGAAAGGGAGATAAAAGCGAGTGTAATAATTACAGAGGGATTAGCTTATTAAGCACCGCAAGTAAAATATATTCAAAAATAATTATTTGAAGGGTAATGAAAATAACAGAAGCAAAGATTTGGGAAGTCCAAGGTGGGTTTATGCCAGGAAGGTGCGTTTTTGCCAGGAAGTCCTGAAAGAGTATAGAGTCAATGGATGGATCCTACAAGCTATCAAAACAATATATACAGGTAGCGAAGCGAGTGTAAGAGTGAATGGCAAATTGAGTGACTGTTTCGATATTATTAAAGGAGTTAGACAAGGATGCGTTATGTCTTCATGGTTATTTATATTATTTATGGACAAGTGTTTAAGAGTGGCTCTCTGCCACGAAGTGGATGTGGATCTCGAAACATTAAGGGTACGTGGGTTAGCGTTCACAGATGATAATCTTGTTATGGAAGATTCTTTCGAAGACTTACAAAGAATGTCGAATAAATTAGATGCAAGTATGAAAAGCATGGGCCTCCAAATTAACGCAAATAAATCAAAAACTATAGTGCTCGAAGGAAAGAGTGAGAAAGCACTATGCAATATTTTATTAAATGATGAGAGAATTGAAGAAGTTGATAAGTTCGTATACCTTGGTAGCTTATTTTCTAGGGGCGGGAAGATAGATGAGGAATTACATAGAAGAATAAATAAAGGGAAGAAGGTTATTGGTAGAGCAGTTCCCCTTATCAGAAGTAAAAATATATCAAATAAAGCTAAAGTGGCAACACATAATTCTATATTTGTACCGACTGTACTATATGGTATGGAGACATGGACTTATCAAGAAAAAGATAATTAACGCAATTGACATGAGATTCATGCGCATAATCTGCGGGAAAACCCTATCAAGGTAAAGTGTGTGGCAGCGTGCCCAGAGGTAGACCGCGGAAAGAATGGTTAGAATGTGTGAATAAGACCTTAGTTAGAAGAAACATAAGAAGTCACAGAAACACGAGAGCCTGCATGAAAAAATGCATGGATATAAATCAAGCTAGAAAAGTATGCCAGGACAGGAAAGTATGACGGAAAATAGTTTATTAAAAGAGTGTCAGTAGAGTGAATGACGCCTGAAACAAAAGATTTTGGCTACTAATGGATCCATGTGGGGAACCTTACACAACGACTTCGTGAAGTTCTTCGCTTGGGGTGATTTCTAGAGAGATTGATCAGCAACCTGGGTCGGAGCAGTGTTGCGGAACGAACGTGTTATTTACTTAAATAGCACGAGAATTCTGGATCAATCTGAAAAATCTCTATCCCTTCCACACACTACTCGTTTCTCCTACCGAGTGAGTCACGCCTACCCCGAAAGGGAAATGGCTTAATGGTGTAATAATAATAATAATTATTATTATTATTGGGCTTCTCAACAGGTCGTAAGAGCATAGAGGGATAGATCGAGTGAGGGGGGGGGGGCAGGCAGTTTTTCAAATATGTAAAAATAAGTGGTCGAAGGCTTATAAAAATCTACAGTATTTGGTAATCGGAAACAAATTTTGCACATATATTTATTGTGCACCAAAACAGGTCGTAAAAGTTGGGGGAGGGCATGCTAAGAGGTGGGGCAGCTAGGGAAGGGGGCACATATGCAGTTTTTGACGAATCCGCATCAAATTTTTCACACATATTCTTTGGGCTTCCAGGCAGGTCGTGAGAGTATATGGGG
>NC_046662.1:53834555-53854297 GCF_010883055.1 Belonocnema kinseyi | reverse complement strand
TTGTTGTTAAAAAGTTTTTAGCTTTAAGAACAATTGATTTAAGAAATGAGTCGAATTTTAAATTCTACACTGTAAAAAATGTTGTGGAATTGACGTTAAATAAAACATCAGAAAGTGGAACATTTCTCCAAAATATCAACCTAACCTCAAATATTTAGTTTATTAAGATTATATTAAAAATATATTTATAATTACGCAATCTTATATGACATGAAATTTATTATTTAAAATCAGCTACTCGCATTTATGCTTTCGCCGGAACTGAGCAATAAAGTTTGCAAACTAAAATGTATGTTTGTTCGTAACACGCGAACAAACGAGGGAAAAAAAGTTCTATCGCGAAAATTAAACAAATGTGGAATATTATACGGACAAATCTAAAATCAACATAAAGTAAACAAATTTTCGTTAGAAAATACAAATTTATGCGCAGTCGGTAATTTTACCAGTCAAAAACAATGTTACCTAGAATAAGTTGAAGGCTTGAAAAATAAAAGTTTTATGAAAAAATGCATTTCATACACTTGATTTCTATTAACGTTAAATAAACATTCAACGCAGAGAATCTTTTCATTATCAACTGAAAATTTAACTATTCCATTCTTGGATTTGATTTGCATTTTTTAAATTAAAATTTTTGCTTAAAAATTCAAATATTTGATGAAATTTTAATTTCATTGGTTGACAATTTATAGTTTTCATGGAAAAATCATTTTTTGGTTGCAAATTTAACCGATCTTTTTAAAAATAATTTTTTTATAGGTGACGGAAACTTTGTTCTCCAACTGAAAATGTAAGTATTAAATTTTTATTTCAAAATTAAATTTTTCATGGATTAGTAAATATTTTGTTTAAAATTTGCCTTTGTTAGTTTAAAACTAATTAACTTAATTAAAAATCAATTTTTTCATGTGATAATAAAATATCTAATTTTTTGTCAAATGTCTCTTCGAGTTTTCACCTTATTCATTTGGTTAAAAATTCTAATTCTAAATTTGTTTACATAATCTTAAGACAATGTTTGTATCTTAAAGGCAGGCTAAAATTGTCAGATTTACAATATTCGCAAATTTTTCATTTTGGGCAATTTAATAATTTTTGTTATTTTATATTTCGAATATTATTCCTTTCATTCATTTGACAGTGGTTAAAATATTCTTTTTCGAAATTTTTTGGTTTTCCCAAAAAGGTATACAAAATTGGAATTGTGTTTTTTGGTTTCAGGTTTTCATACATTTTATTAGAAAATTTTTTTATTATGTATTAAAAATCATCAAAATTTTTAACTTTTTCATTGTTTCAATAAGAAAAAATCAGATTAATTTGGGACCAAAATAATTAATCTTTCACCAAAAAAGTAATTTTTAAATCAGTTACATTTTCAATAAAAAAGATGAATTTTCTGCTAACTATCTTGAATCAAAAAAACCTATTTTTCAAATAAATAGTTTATTTTTCAATCAAGTATATGATTTAAAACACGAGACTGTAACAAAATAATTAAATTTTCAACGATAGATACGCATTTTGAACAAAAATTCAATAAAATAGTGTTTGACGAAAAAATTTAATTTTTAACGAAATAAATTAACTTTCTCTCAGATAGTTGAATTTTCAAATAACTTTTTTTTCAAACCGTAAATGAAGTAGTTACTATACAATATGTAACGTTTAACGACAGAATCAATTTAAAAAGAAAAGATAAATCCGCAAAAAAAAGTTGGACTCAATAGTGAAATTTTCAATTACAAGATAAATATCCAACAAAAAAACCAACGAAATTTTTTTATAACAAAATTAATATTTATATACAACAATAAATTTTTTACTGTCGAAATGATTTTTTAAAAAGATAATTAAATTCTTAACACTGACTTATATTTGATTCAACTTACAAAAAAAGTTTGATGTAAAATGTTGAATTTTTAAACGAAAAGGAGAAATTTTCTGCAAAAGGGATTGTTTTTCAACCCAAGAGTACAATTTTTCACTCAAAAAGTAGAATTTTCCACAGTATAGCTTAATAAATAAGAATTTATACAATAATTTCTAGACTACAGAATAATAGTTCCTAAAAATCATTAAAGTTAAGTCTTAATATTTGGAAATATTCTAGTTGAAAAAGATGTTATTCAGAATAAGTTGAATACATTTCGTATAGTTGTTTCCTATTAACATAAAATAAAGATTAGATAGAGAGATTTTTGTCATTATTAACTAAAAATTTTAATATTTCATTCTTGGTTGCGAAAATTACATGTTGTAGTTGAAAATAGAATATTTGGCAAAAAAATTTTATTTCTTCCTAACTAACAATTATTTCTTTATGTTGGGTAAAAATCTTACTCGGTTGAAAATCCATATTTTTGATTGCAAATTCAACGCTTGGTTCAATATTAAACCTTTTGAAAAAAGAATTTTACTATTATGGTAAACATGTCATCTTTTTTGTTAAAAAAGCAAATGTTTGATTAAAAACGAATCTTTATTCGTTAGGGTTTAAATTTTTTTTGTGAATTCGTATTTTTTGATTTAATTTAACTTTTTTTCCAATTCACATTTTTTGTTCAAAAGTTCAACATTTTAGTCGTATGTTAATTTTTCAAACAAGAAATTAATTTCGAACTCAAATTGACGATACTAAACAAACAATAAATAAATTCTTAAACAATTAGTTAATTTTATAACGAAGAAGGTAATTTAAGAAAGATGAATTTTCAACAAAGTAGTTAAATAATGAACCAGAGAAATAAATTTTTAACGAAAAATATGAGTTTTGAATTATGAAGATTATTTTCCACTAAAAAAGTAGATTTTTTAATTAAAAAAACTTTTTTTTCGATCTTTTTGAAAATTCTTTTCAATTTCCTAAAATCTTTTAAATGCCTTCAAAACCTTCTTTTTCCATAACGATTTGAGATGTTTTGAAATATTTTTGAATTTGATCTTAGAATCTATTATTCAAGATGCAGAATCATTCAAAGTTCTTAGTTTTAAAGTTTTAAAATATCACATTTTGTAATGAATCTCATGAAAAATTGATTAATGTTCTTATAACCTTTCAAAATTTCTGAAAAGCTTCTTCTCCGTGATAATCAATTCAAATTATATGAAATATATTCCAATTTTCCCTTAAAATTTCTTTTTTAATATTTTGAACTGTTCTTTAAGTATTTCCAAAAAATTTGCATTTTTTCCTGAAAATAATCTTTCTTTTTCTCATACCTAAAAAGCTTTACGATGAAAGTCATAAAACTAAAATAAGTTATGCGTTACGTTAAATATGCATCAAAATTTGAATGACTTTTTAGAAATTATATTTGATTTTTGTGTTTCAAAATCCAACGTATCATAATTTGCTCTGTAACATTAGAAATTATAAGTACATCATCGAAACAAATATTTCACAATATATTTCTGGTTTGTAGAGTCAACCATTTTTCCAACTGCGTAGAATATTTCTTTTTTTTTGGTAAGAGAACATAGATATTTAACATTTTTTACCGTTATTGAAACAAGAGAAAGGCTACATATAGCAAACAATCAGAAATAGTTCAGAAAATTCATGTATTTTAACTTTTTTTATTGGCGTTAAAAATATTATCTTTTCTTATAGCACACATACAACATGTATAGAGTTGCTCATTCCACACCTGAACAAATATATTTTTTCACTGAACAAACCACTGCTTGAACATGAACTCATTCACTTAGCCAAAATCAACATTCAGAAAATGTATGCAAACTCCTCTTTAAAAAAAAAAGAAGAATCCAACGACCAAATTCGGATCATAAAAAACAAACAAGCAAATTCATAAAAAAAGCTCTCGTTGTCCATGACATTTCCGGATTGGTGATATGAATACTTATGTTTTTTCCGTGTATTTAAAAATTATTTGTGAACCTAACATTATCAGGACAAAAAACAATAATAATAAAGAAACACCATAAAAATAATTCTCATTTTCATATTTTCTTGTCAGTCTAGATCTCTATTATTAGACGCTGGCCAACTTAGATTTAGTGACTTTGAATATAGCAAATATTATTCTTTATCGCAATTCTTCATGCTGAGATATTAAATTTGAATTGTGCCGAGCTAAATCGGACTAGAAAACTTTCCGCATATGGGAATAAAAAGCCAAATTTTTGAATTGTTTTTATTTTGTGTCCGAAACCGTATATATAAAAATATTATAGAAGCATTTTTTAAATCATAAAACGAATGTTTAGTTTTTTCAACCTCTCGTATGTTCAGCGCTTCTAGATTAACCAAAAGTGATACATAAACTTTAACGCATTCCCTCAAAAACAGATTTTGACACAAAATTTGTTCACTCCTTCCTTCCTTATTATATTATTTAATTTGTTAAAATTATTGTGTACAAAAAAATATTACGTTAAATTTATTGAACCCTCTCTCAACCTATCGAAACGATAACAGCTCCTTTTGCAACTTCCTAGTTCCCTGAAGGATTTACGCAATATGCGGAGAACCCCTTAAACTATATTTAATCCTTTGTTTTGATTAGCAGCAACAGATGTGAACTTTGAGTGTTTACCAAACGGCGCAACTCCTCCTGGTATTAATCGCTGTAAACCTTCTTCTTCCTCTTCTTCTTCGTTTTCTTCTTCTTCAGGCAGATATCTTTCTCTTGACCTGAATCTTGCTCCTGCCATACCTTATTTTTCGGACAGGTCTCATTCCTCTGCCAAACCTCCTCTTCGCGAGAGGTCTAGGTCTCCTCTTGCCAAGTATAAATCTCTTTCCTTTTTTTATAAACCGGAACAACTTGGATTTCTCTAGCTTATTCCTCACACAAATCCAAAACTGCTATTCAAAGTTCGCAAATACACTTTCCCTGCGAATATGCAAATTCTAATGAGAGGAGAACGTAATGTCTGTAAGCCAATGCCAACCGAAGAGAAAAATGTTTTAACAACAACATATGGTGACGTCCTTCCTATATTAAATAATAATAATACTAATAATAATACAATCCTTCGTGGCATGTATATAAATAATGATTTCGGTGCAAGCCGGGCGAAAATAAAACATGTATAGTGGTAAGGTATCCGAACTGAACCGAAGTGAAATAAAGGAAACTCCCTTAGGCGGCCGACATCCCATCTCAAAGAGTTTTCGCGTGATGTACCTTGGTCACACCAACCCTAATTTTCCACATCGCTCACTCTATATAGGAAAATGTAAAATTAGAGCGTAAATTTGCTTGTGATCCAAAGCACAAATGTAATCTTATAAGTAATAGTAATTACAATAAAATTTAAAGTTGAATGAGAGCAGTTATTAGCTATAAAGAAATCGGGATGTGACAGAATATTATAGCATTAATTATGTAATAATTCATTATGAAATAAAACTGACATCGCTTAAAATTAAAAGTGTTTAAAAATAATACAAAGTTCATATAAAAAAAAAATAAAACTCACCAATTACTATTTCTCAAAATCCCAGTGTCAAAACGTTGGAAACAGTTAAAAAGTAGGTACATCATATAACAAATCAAAACTACCTATTGTGCAACGCCTTAGTGCGATTTTCTAGATAACCAAGGTATCAGAGACACAGAAGCTAGAAAGGATTTCCTGATAAATTCTCATAGACTGATTTCAAAAAATATTGCTGAAACTAAAACCCTTCTCAAGGGAAATCAAGACCTTTTTATAACACGTGCAGATAAAGACTATAACTATTTTATCGGTTTTCCCCTAATGATGGAAATGGTGAATTTCCGAAACTTTAGGATTTTTTTCTTTCATTGATTGAAACTCAAATAAAACTTGTCCGATAGCGTTGCTAACAACCAAGCTGTTTTGTTTTCATCTTCCTACATTGGTTTCTCAAACGTTAGAGATTTACTTATATTAATTGAACATAAACTAGAATTGTGCCTAAACACTCCTTTTTTAAACCAAATAAGACACAAATATAACTCCGACATCTTCTACAAAATCAAGAACTGGATCAACATCAACCAAGATATCAGAGACACAGAAGCTAGAAAGGATTTCCTGATAAATTGTCATAGACTGATTTCAAAAAATATTGCTGAAACTAAAACCTTTCTCAAGGGAAATCAAGACCTTTTTATAACACGTGCAGATGAAGAGTATAACTATTTTATCGGTTCTCCCCTGATGATAAAAAAATATACTTTAGGTATTTGAGAAATGTTTTTGTTTTAGAAAATCTCATTTTCTAAAATTTTCAACTTTTTAGCTATCATCCTACAGAGAAATTAATGTTTTAAGATTCCTCTTTTT
This sequence comes from Belonocnema kinseyi, assembly GCF_010883055.1. NCBI lineage: Eukaryota > Metazoa > Arthropoda > Insecta > Hymenoptera > Cynipidae > Belonocnema > Belonocnema kinseyi. Next base: position 53,848,012 of record NC_046662.1, on the reverse strand, counting down.
TAGAAGAATTAATATATCATGGGCACAGCACTGAAAAGTGAAATTGATGTTAGTTTTTTTGCACTTCTGATCCTGTATTTATCCTAGCTATGTATGTCTACAATCCTTTTTTTGCATTTAAAAATAACTGAAGTTTTTACTTCCCAGTTTAACATTTTAAACAAAAGATATAGTTTCTACTAAACCTAGACTTGAACTCACAACCATGTGCGAAATTTCACAAAAAATCTATAAAATATAATTGTTCACTATTTTAAACTATGTGTAAAAGTGTAGTGTAGTTCGGAATTAATTTGTTTTAATCTTTGCCATCTTTAAAAAGTGGCGTGGGTATATTTTGGTTATAATAATAAAATAATAAATTAATAAATCAATTTCAATCAAACTGATTTTTTAAAGAAATTTTTTCTAGAAGATCTTAATTTCTGACAAAATAATTATTTTCTTATCCACTGAACTGGTCAATACGATCTATTTGACGAAAAAGTGTTTGATTATGCAATAAAAACAGAATCTCTAATTATTTGACAAACAATTCACTGTTGTAGAGCATGTAGTGTAAATTTGTCGAATATTTTCAATTCTCATAATATTTTTTGGCCTTGAATTTCTTGTGCTTTCTGGATAGGAAAGCATTGAAAAATTGCATGGGCTTGGATCTGATGCATAATTCGGAATCACTGATATTGGTTTTATTACTCAGCCCTGAAAAACACTTCTTTTTTATTGATTGATTTGATTGATTTGATTTATTTTAGACTCATGTGTAAAAAGATAGAAATCGGGCAAGTTGACCTATTAAATTTCTTTGACTTTATGACATCATTAACTTGAATCAAAGAACTCTCATCGAAAAAATAATTTATCTTAATAAGTGAGCTTTAATATTTTCCACATATTGTAATCAAATAAATGTTTTAATTATAGAAATAAATATGGTGTATTGATCTAAAAATATTCATTCACACAAATCTTTTTGTTTGAACCAAAAAGATCTTTTTCTCAGTGTGGGAAGAAAAAACCACCTAGAAATAATAAACTAGCAATCATTTGTTTCATGCCACTTGCTTACATGTAAATAATATAATTATCATTGGAAAAAATAAATGAGTTTTCAAGCGAAACTTTTATTTTTCTGAGTAAATATTTGTAAAGTACTAAAAAATAAAGTTCATTATTGATTTCATAGAACATTGTGTATCGAGGGCATAATGAAGCTTCTAAACGTATTTTTCTATATTTAACTCACGGTCTTGTTTTCTTTTTTCTTTTACCTTCCCGTATTTGTGTTAACTTATGCTTATTGCCTTCTTTCCATTTCAAATCCTCCATTATATTTTATTTTCCGCGGAAGGGCCTATTCTTTGTTATCACCTCCCTCTTATCTTAACGTTTTTTTTTAATCTTACTTATTTATTTTCGCTCCTCTTTCCCTATCCTTTGCTACGATTCTCATTTGTTCTATCTCTACTTTTGCGTATATACTTTTTAATACTTTTCCCACTCCTGCTAGTTCCATCCCCTTTAACACTAGTTTGAAACTTTTATCTTCTTTATCCTACTTTCCAACTCTGCTATCTCACATTTCCCAGTTTTTGTCTCTTTTAAGTTCCGAAATTCTTCTCCTAATTTCTTGCTTTATATCTTCTCCCTTTTCGTTTTAATTTAAAATCTTCATTGCCATCGGCCGTGTATTTATAACACGGTTTTCTCCTTTTACCCTATCCTTCTTATCCTTTGTTCCGTTCTTTTCTTTAGCCATTGGTTTTCTTACTATTTAACCTCTTGTATTCCCCTTTTTTAGTTTCAACAGGACTATTTGCTCTTGACATCCCCTTTTCTTTCTTACACTTCTCACTTCCTTTATCTCTACTCTCGCATCTATACCTTTTAAAATTATCTCTCCTTATTTCAATTACATCAACTATCATTTTTCTTTTTCACTATATTTCCACTGTTCCCTCTCTTTTTTCATTGTATTCTCCGCGTTTTTTTTTCAACATTTCTTTATTATTTCCACTCTCTCCACCTCCAAACTCCCAGTTTAAACTTTCTACCTCCTCAAGTATTTTTCTTGCCTTCTTAAAATTTTCTCTTTTCTATGTGTGAATTCAGTCTTCAAAGTTTCCGAATAATTATTTAAGAAACATACTTTTTAGCTAAATTAATCATTTAAAAGGCAGCATAAATTTTTTTAAACTAAAATTATGTCCTCAGATTATAGTAAAATTTTTATTTTCGAATGATTAATAAAGAGGTATAAAAATACAAGAGATAATATTTTTTTACACTTGGTTTTAGATTGAAAGAGGGCGAAATACTCTTAATGTAACTTTCATTTCCTCAAACAATTGCCACAGTTGCAGTTTGTAGGTCGCAGTGGAAAATTATTTTTAAGACAGGAAACATTGTGGAAATAGAAAAAATCGTAATCCACGGACATGGCACCCCCATTTTTATTCGATGTGTAAATCACCCTCAAAGACCCGTATCACATCCATGAAAGATTTTATGTGTTGACATGTTCTACATTAAACTTTGTTTAAATTAACGTTAGTTACATTTTTTCATCTTCTAGGTATTGTTCAAAGTCCCAGAGTATTAAGTATTTTTCATGAAATGGAACAAGATTGTTGTGTGAATGATTAATTTTGAGGAAAGAAACATAAAGTTTATATTTAACTTTAATGAACTGTGAAATCAGGTATCATGATGATGAAGGCGAAATCAATTGGAGAGTAGAGTGGGAATTCGCTCGCAGAAATACACTGATGTGGATTTTGAAAATAATTGAGAAACAATTGAGTTCCGCAGAAACGCAGACGGAAGAAAGAAAATAAGAAAATTTTACACTGTTGAATATAATTTCCAACGTCTCTCTTTCGAACGTCAGTTAAAATGATGGTCTCATCAAGTAGAAGCAGGGGGGCAAAAAAAGATATATTATTTGAAATAGCAGAATTTGTAATTAACAAATTTGTCGATGCTCTTCATGCTGGGTTCATTTTTCATGCCCGAGAAGTTCATTTCGTAGGGAGTAGCTTCCCGCTTTACAGCTTGCAAAATAAATTCGAAAAAGCTCATCGCATTGTTTGAAGTAAAATAATAAAATTTGTAACTCGAAAATTAAAAGAAGATAGTAAGTTCTTGGAAGAGGAAGCAGTTCACGTCGCTAACAAATTATCTAAATTCTGATATTAGCTTTAAGGAATTTAATCATTTATTTTTTCTCCTAGAGACTGTCTTTAATGAAATCTAAATATATTAAAAAGGTCCACGTGACGTTCACATTTGATAAGATAACAACTAGAGCATATCATATGAGCCGATGAGGTACCAGGACATTCTTTAGTTACGCTGCTTGATATCCGAACTAATTGAGATTCGAAAATAATTAAAAACTATGAGGAATTTTCATACTCTGTTCTTATCATTGGCAGCTATCCTATATTTTATAGGTAAATATTTTAATATAATATGCATATAGTTTAAGTTATATTTGTATCTGCCCAATAGAAGTACTAATATAATCTAATTTTCTCCCGTGAAAATCCGGAATGTGCTTGCGATCAAAAAAGTGAATTCCAAATCGACTTCACTGATACAGAATTTGCATGAATTTATAAACCTGAAAGTACATAACCAAATTTGAGCGTTGAAATGTAGACGTGTACCAATAACGCATGCGCACAGTTGGCACTGTACCATATGCGACGAATCTACAAGAAGAAGGGCTTCATAGCCTATTAATACCTTAATTAAGTAGTTCAAATCCCCTCTTTCCACACTGTTCCTCCTTTCAAGTGCTTCTTTTCCCTTTCACTTTCATTTCCTTTGCTTTCTACCCCACGCAAATTTTCAATCCGCTATAACCTCCATACTTCACTGCATTTTCAAACCCCTCTTCTCACTCCCTCTTACTACGCCGCCCCATACTTCTCGTACTCTAACTACTTACACTTCCCTGACTATCACTAATGCTTTCCCATACTTTCTTTACCCCCGTAGCCTTACATAATCTACTTCCTATAACTTGTTCTCCAACACTCCCATACCATTCCTCCCTTAATCATCCTTTCTTCTCTATTAACCCTTCCCACCCGTTTCCTTTCATTATTCCGCCTTACTCCTTTCCCCTGCTTCCCTTTTTCCACCTCACTTTCCACTTTATCCCTCCTCTTACTTCCAGATTCTCTTCCCTTACTTCCTTACTCTCCCTCTATCCCTGTACTCACCGTTAACTAACTTTCCTTACTTTTCTTACCCACAATTCCTTGCCCTCTCCTTAAGAAAAGGATTTTTAAGAATTGGTAAATATTTCACGTTGATCGCAGTTGGGTAAAATCGCACTGTTTCTCATGAATTAACAGCAACTTAGTTTGAGGAAAATAGTCTAATTTTAAACCGTACAAGATTTTAAAGAATACAAATAAAAAAAGTAGAATTCAATATGTTTAAATTTCAACCTAGGAGTTGAAATTTTAGGAGTTGCCCTCTCCAAAAAGTAAATGATTCAAGAGAATAGACAAATTTGCAAGAAAATAGTTAAATTTTGTACTAAATAGATCAGTTTTCAACCAAAAATGAAATAGTAAGATTTTCATTGAAATCCATAAATAAAAACCAGACAAATATAAATTTTTAAATAAAAACGTTCATTTTCTATACAACAACATGAATCTACATTAAAATTGTATGCGAAACGAAAATAGTTGAACTTTCGACGACGATTCGTTTGTGTAATTAAGCGTTCTATTTTTTAAAGAAGATACATGAGTTTTAGCCAAATAGTTCCATTTTCTACTAAAAACGATAAATCTTCAACCAATAATAGAATCAATAGTTTTTTTTCATTTCCCGAAGAAATAGAATTGTTTTTAACCAACTTTTAGCTAATAGAATTAATCTTCCACAAAGTATGTTAAAGTTTGACCTAATAGTTGAATATTCAAACTTAAAATACGAGTTTTTACTGAAGAGTCAACATTTTAACCTGAAAATGTAAACTTGAAACAAAATTAGATGACTTTTATTTTATTCAATATGAGTCATATTGGAAAAATATGTACTGAAGGGGGTCAGAGCAAATTTCAAGGTATTATAGAAACGGAAAGAAAAGGTTGCCAATTTCACGACTTAGTTTGTAGATGGTCCCTGATTTATTATTAATTGATAATTATTTCTCAAGTTGATCGCTAATACACTTAAACGTTAATGCTGATTTTTCAATCGCAGCGTAACGTGTTATTTTCAGACATCTACTCTAAAGAAAAATGTAAACTACTATTTCTTCTTCTTGCAGAATTGAGTTTACAGTTAAACTCTTCATCTAATCGCGAACCAAAAACTCATCGTAATCCTTCGGTTCGTCACTCTGGAACTTCTTCCTCTTGTTCTTCTGCAGGGGTTCTACCTTCCCTCGAGCTTTCTCTTCGTGTTAAGTCTAAGTCTCCTCCCGCCATACTACGTTCTCCTGTCGAGCCTCCCCTTCGCGTCAGATCCAGGTCTCCTTCTGCCAGGCATAATTATTCTCTTGGACTTGAGCATATGCGGCTTATTCCCCACTCTAATACGCACCAGCAATTCGAAATTAAAAAATACACTTTTCCTCATGATAAGCCAATTCAATTACGCGGAAAAAGAAGTTATACGTATCAGCCCATGCCTACCAAAGCACAACATGTTTTGACAACATCCACAGGTGACGTCGTTGCGATATTGGTGGGTAATACACGTCTTCGTGGAATATATTCAAAAAGAGATTTAATTGAACAACGCGTGAAAATAAATATGTACAGCGGCGTGGTTGTAAATATGACTTCAGCAGAAATCCAGGAATCTCCTATAGGGCAGCGTTACCCAATCTTAAAGAATTTTCAAATACTAAATGTAAAAGACATTCCTGCACATTTTTAGTTGAATTTGAAAAACGGAAAATCCCAAACATGAAATAATGTGTAATCCGCAGTAGAATTAAAGTGTTATAAATAATGTCCCGGTCTTTTATTGGAAAGTTAATAATTTTTCAGAAATTCGAATGTTTAATAAATTTGATTCTACAGACTTTATTTAATTAAGTTCTTTAAAAATAAGATTTGATTTTGCTTGTTGTCCTCTTTCAATTGTATTTTTTTTTGCTATCCTAAACAATCCTTATTGATCCATATCTAAAAAAGACATTTCGGCCATTAAAAAATAAGATAACCCAAACTGTTAAAATAAAAATGTTAAAAATAGCAATATTTAATAATTCAGATATTTAGTATATATTCGATTACATGCGAAATAGAAAAAATTTGGTCCAAATATTTGTTTTTAGGTTATTTTTCAACAATGTTTGTTCAGGGCATCAAGTGACCCAAAGTACCTATGATTTTTATGGCATTTTTGTCGGCTTATCTTAACTGGTAAAAGTACTTGATTATTAATGTATAAAATTCAATAAAATATACAATTATTTGTCTGCTTATTCATACACAAAACAGAAAAATTGTTTGGTTTGCAATTCCTTCTTTATGAACTTCTAAGATTCGGTATGAGTGGTCCCATCTGTTACCAAAATAATAGAAAAGTTAATTTTATTTTCATTAGTATATACTAAAAGATAAAACATTTGAGATCTAAAGTTAGTTTGAGATAATACCCATCATAGTTGATTTAAAAATGTTTATAATACTTGAAGAATATAAAAAAGTGGTAACGGATAGGAGTAGGAGGGTGGTAACGGATGGGACATTTGGCATTTAAAAGTCTTCTGTCTGACCATTACCCTAATGATGGCACTTAAAAGATTCGAAAATTGCATGGTGAATTCTGCAGAAGAGAAGCAAAAGAATTTTGAAATTACTTTAAACCGTTTGTATTTAAAGTGGTTTATAAATGTTTATGAACTTGAATGACAGGGATATTCGAATGTGATAACTCTGTTAGTAAGCTTATACAAACTATCTAGTTTCTTTTTGAACTCAGTGAAGTTGTGAAATTATTATTGTTCGTTGTTCTGACCTGACTTTATCAATATTTTGGTGAGTTACAAACACATTTATCATACTGCGATTTGTTTTAGTGTAAACATGTTATCATATAATTTTCTGACTAGACTATTTCACTGAAACTTAAAATATAATTTGTGGGCTTTTTTACAGATAATGGCATCAGTTCCTAAAAAAGAGCAAATGGCCAAATCCGCCAAAGATTCTTATCTTCTTGCGACAAAATGTTGTGAAAACGACCGTTTTTTATGTTACAAATTAAGATACCTTAGAGAATGAAAAATTTCTTGATGCGAGGTGGAATAGTGTTTTAAAAGTGCAAGTCACACTCAAAGAATGCAAGACTGTCTTAGGCTTAAGCGCATTCCATCATTTCAAACAATTTGACAATTATCGTATTGTTGTTTGGCAAACTTCGAAATCTGCACTACATGAACTCACAATTTCGCTTGCGGACCTAAAGTTTATTTTAAAAACCTAACCACACATATACGTTTAAAATAAAGCGATGTATATTCCGAAAGTGATTTTGAAGATTAAATAAAAAAGTAGTGTGATATCAGTATAAATTTTATAGATATAGATGTTGATAAGAATGTACGTAGAATAAACTTTTAACGCTGAGTTTTTGGCAATAAAATTTAGTTTTCCATTAATTCAAAACTTTGATAACTTATTTAAATCCTACTCTTTTCAATTCTTAGTTCATATTGAAAATATGTCATCTGTAAAGCCTCCAAACTAACTTCCTGATCGTACATGTCCCATCCGTTACCTTGCTGTGTCCCATCCGTTAACGAAAAGAAGAATTTTATCCAAAATTCTAATACACATATTTTCGAACTTGACATATATAAAAATAAAACTTCAACAAACAAATCCATTACAAAAAATTGGTGTTATAACTATTCTCAATTCGCAGAGTTCTGATTGAAAGGAAAACTAAGTCCGGAAGTGAGTCCCGTAAACAAATTCTTATTTTACACATTAAAAGGAAAAAGAAATCGTTTTCTCTCTTGGGTTTCTCCTAATTTTCTTCAAATGATAACGCCAATAATGTTTATTCATGATATTTTGCTATTTCATATTTTTATTTATTTCGGAAACAAATTGTTTTTCAATACAATTGTAACAAAATAACATTTTGATTATACATGCAAAACAAAAGAAAACGTTTTACCTTTTGTTTTCATTAATAAAAAATATTAAATGACAAATTCTCATAAAGGACTATTATTTTTTCGATGAAAACAATTAATTTTAAAGCAAAAATTCACTTTGCAAATAAAGAATCCATAGTGCAGACTATTTGTGAATTTAATTTGTTTATAATCAATTAACAATGTTAAATTTTTGGCTCCCGACTAGCCCGTAGATAAGGTCTGGAAATCCTGATCACAGAAAACATTTTTTCACAAATATAAAAAAAACAAAAAATCTACTTTTTCTTCACTCTTTACATTAACATAAAAATGTTTAAAAAATCAAAAATCAGGCGACATAAAACTATGCAAAACTTAATGCTGAATATAAAAACAAAACAAAGAATCCAAAATCGATTAATAATTGGTAGCTAACAGTGATTTTGAAGCTTGTTATTTGATTTCATCCCGCTGTGAAGTGCGATGGAACCCTGTAATTTTGTTTGATATGAAAACAAAGTTTGAATAGATATTGATACACTAAAGTTGTGATTTCATGATGAGTTTAAAAACAATTTCTGCACTTAAAAAAAAAATTAAGATTAGTTGTGTTATGCATTCAAAGAATAGTTTAAAGCTGTTAGCGAATTTAATAATTCGTTTTGATGTTTTCGAAATTTACTTTGAATATCTTATAGATCCTATTAAGTTTCCGACAAAAGCTTCTCCAAAAGAGTTTCTTCTTAATTCATTGTATTTTGATTTGGGACTCTTAAACCGATTTTTCCGATTTATTAAGAAGTCTTAGAGAAGTGTTCCAAAAAAATTTGTAGTTAAAGAGAAAAGCTTGTACTCCATAGTAATTCACTTGTAATCTAGATAACTCAAATTAATTTTGTATTCTTAATAATCTACTTGGCATCCAAGTAATTTGATGTAACTTAGATAATCAAAGTAATCAACTTGTAACTTTAGGAATTCATAATATTCACAGAATTTCAGAAATGCGAAATATTCAAGAATTTCAGAAAATTCAAAGAAATCAAGGATATCAGGGAATTTAAGGATTTCCGAGATTTGAAGGAATTTAGAGAACTAAGGCAAATACGAATATTCCGGGAACTGATAAAATTCAGATTATTTAAGAGATTAAGGGAATTTAACATTTTCAAGGAATTCAAGTGATTGAAAATTCTTAAGATATTCAAGGAATTCAGAATACTCAAGAATTTTTGGTGAATTCAGAGAATTTCAGGGATTTTGGAGCATTCAGATAATTTTGAGTAATCTACAGAAATCAGAGTATTAGGAATATTCAAGCAATTCAAGAAAAATAGATCATTTTATAGATCATATAGCATTTAAGTAATTTTAGAAATTCAGACATTTTGAAGAACTCCGAGAATACTGAACGCGTAAAGAATTGCGGGAACTTGTGATATTTGAAAATTTAAGGAAATTCAGAGAAATCTAGGATTTTAGAGTATTCAAGGAATTGCGGGATTTTAAGGAAATTAGAGAAGTCAGGGAAATTCTGAATATTAAAAAATTTAATATTTTTAGGGAAAGCAGAGCATTTTTGGGATTTCATAGCATTAAGAGAATTTTTATATATTTAGAGAATTTAGAAAATGAGGGATATTCAAGGAATTCAAGGAATTCAGAAATTAGAGAATTTCAGGAATGACGGATATTTAAGAAATAGAAGAAATTTACGATATTTACGATCAAAATTTAGGTAATACAAGGAATCGCAGGATATCAAAAAATTACACGAACTCAATGTAATTAAAAGAATTCAAGAAATTGAAAATATTCGAGGATTTTATGGATTTCAGAGAATTTAAAGAAGATAGGAAATTTGCAAAATTTGCATAGCTCTAGTATTCGAATTTTATATGATTAAAGGCTTCTTTATAATTCATTAAGTTATGAAAAGTGAAAAACTCAGTTACCATTAATTATTAATAGAATCACTTGTAAAAGTTTAGCTTCTTTATTTTTTTTTTTAATTTGCCTTGTGAAAAGCAACGCTCTCATCGTGAACATATTCCATGTTTAAGGTTTGTATTAAATATTGTTCATTAAATAATGATAATCTTGATAACCAGACCCTAACTGTAACTTTTTTGAGGAGCGAAAAGAACGCAAAGATAGGAAAACAAACTTTTATACGTATGTATAATTTGCAATTCCGATTTAATATCAATGTTGTGAGACTTATTTTGTTTTGATTTAAGTAACGACGTCACCTACAACCTCAAATATCATATAAATTCTGATATCAGATATAACGAATTTAGTGACCTAATTTTGTTTCTGGCTAAAATTAAACGTAAACGTTTTAGAAAGACAAACTTAAAGTCTAAAATTTGTGCGATAGCGACTTAATCATATTGTATAAAAGAATAAAAGCTCTGAGTATTCATTACTTACATGGTCCCTCGAATTCATCGTTAACATATTAATATTTTTGTTCTTTAATTAGAAAAAATGACGCTTCTTTACATTATCGTCTTATTCTTTGTGGTTATCCTTAATTGTATTGGTGAATATAATAATACCTTATACCTTTATCAATTTTTATTTTATTTCCAACTGTATTTGAGTTTCTTCGAAATAAGTACGAAGAAAGTCTAAACTCATTCCAGACTTTAAGAAGTTTTTGGGGTCGATCAGATCGAGATAAAAGTCTTCCCAATGTCAAAATGAAGAATATCATGAAATCAAAATTATGGGCTCGAGCGAACCCCGGATTCGGTAACCCCAAAAGCGTCTTAAAGTAGAGATTTTTCCAATGACTTATTTTTTAAAATTTTGACCTTGGGATGAATTTCATCCCGATCGGATGGGATAAAAGTGACCCTGGATTCGGGTTTTTCGACCTCAACAACTTCTAAAAAAGAAAAAACATCTTTACGCCGATTTAAGGTTTTTTTAAAATTTTGACCTTCACTTGATTTTTATCCTGACCTGATGGGGTTAAACTGACCACGCATTTTTTACTGGACTGGAAGCTTCTAATGTGTTTCCTAAGGGTTTACATTTTTTCTTGCACCTTCTTTCCCATTTCAGAATTGAGTTCACAGTTTGAATGTTTACCTAATGGCGAACCTTTTACTGGTGCACACCGTTCTGGAACTCTTTCTTCTTCTTCTGAAAGAAGACTTCTTGCTGCGGCACCTACTTTTCGTGCCAGGTCCAGATCTCCTTCTGTCAGGCATCTTTCTTCTCTCCGACTTGAACATATACGGTTTATTCCTCACAGCAATCCGCAACGGCAATACGAAATTCGGCAATACACTTTTCCTTCCGGTAAACACATTCAATTGCGCGGAAGGCGATATAATAGCTTTAAGCCAATACCAGATACAGAAAGAAATGTTTTAACAACGTCCACTGGCGATGTCGTTGCAATATTGGAGGGTAATACACATCTACGTGGAATATATGCATCAAATAGTCCCTCTGAAATACGGGTCAAAATAAATATGGACAGCGGCATCGTTCAATGTATGACACCGGAAGAAATGAAGGAGATTCCCTTAGGAAACCGTTGCCTATTATCAAAGATTTTTAGAAAAGTCAGTGTGAACGATGCTCCTCCACATTATTAATTTAATTTAAAACAAAATATATGTCTCTAATATAAAATTGTTTGTGATATAGTGTAGGCTAAAAATGTTACAAGTAATGTGAGGCTGAATTTTTATTGTAATTTACAAGCTCATGTTGTTTAGAAATTCAATGCTTCATTGAATTAGGTTGTATTTACTTCAAATTCAAAGTTACAATCTCATTTACCTGAATATTACACCTGCAAAATTTTATGAGACCTGACGTCATTTATTTTAGTTTCTAAATATTAACAATTGATTTAGCCTATTTCAGCCTTTTATTTGCAATTTATTGACCACCTAGTCTATTTTTCAAAGATGGTGAATGGGATTAACTTAAAATATTTGAAATTTCCCGCCACTTCTAATGCTGTCTCCCCTCCTACTGCAAATCTTCTTAATGTTCTCCTTTTAGATTTTCTAAAACCTTGCTTCGAAAATTCCCTTCTTTTGGTGAACGAATAATCGCCTATATCTGTGAATAAATTCTTATTTAGGGAAAGTCTTCATGGCCTTGTTTTTATATTTTCTAGCATGATGAATCCAGCCTTAAAGTTACTTTTTTAAGCGGAACAGTTTTGTGTGTGCTTGATTTAATGTCAGCTTGTGCACAAAGTAAACTTTCGGCAGCAAGTAAGAAATTGTTGACAGTAAATACTCTGAAAAACCGATGGCTTCTGTTGTTATTCAGTTGATTGTAAACTAAGCGGAGAAAACTTTGAGTTTTGTGAAACGAAACTTAGCATTGTTTTACAGAAACTGCATGAATTCAATTTGAGAATCCAGATAGAAAAATACTAATTTTTCTAATATTTAGTCGATTACGGAGAGTTAAGCAAAAACAAAGATAGCGCAGGGTCAATACCACCCAGAGACTTTTAAGAACTGAAAAACTTCAGGGCCCACCTGACCCTAGAGGAGGGCACAATCTGGTTGGCTAGCCGCTTTTTTGGGTCACAGGCGGATTTGGTTGCCTCGAAGGTTTCGCCTCATTCACTCAAATCTTGTAAATCGCGGAAAATGAGACTTGATCAGATGAGCTAAGATATTCTCGTCCGACTCTGCGTTACCCCCACCGGGCAATTTCAGAGTGCTGTGAATAGCATTCGAAATTTGAAAAAGCAACTTATCCAGTCTAGCCGCCTCTACTTCTTGCTCGATGTCTGTGCAAAATTTTTTCCAGCTTTCTTGCTTTGCCTCAGTTATTGCGCACCGGTATTTGTTCCTGATTCTGGTACATAAGGTCCGTTTGGGACCAGCGGGAACAATGGATTTCAACTCAAACTCTATCTGTGAGTGATCCGAGAGATTGTGTTGATCTGAGATTCTCGATTTCCTAATGTTATCTTTAAAACTACCCGTACATAGAGTGATGTCAATGACTTTTTTCCTAACAGAGTTTCTAAACGAAGCTGGATAAGTATTACCCGGACTCTGCACCGTCGATTGGAACGATTCATAAGTGGTTCACCGAGTTTCGTTGTGGCCTTACGAGCACAGTTGATGCTGAACGATCTGGGCGCCCAAAAGAGGTCACTGCACCAGAAAATGTCGAAAAAATCCATGATATGATTTTGAATGATCCCAAAGTGAAATTGAGAGAAGTAGCTAATGCTGTAGGCATATCATTGGAACGTTTGGGCAATATCGTGCATTCAGTTTTGGGCATGAAGAAGCTCTGCGCGCGATGGGTGCCGCGTTTGCTC
>NC_046662.1:53827259-53834455 GCF_010883055.1 Belonocnema kinseyi | reverse complement strand
GGCAAAACAGTGGGTTCCACCGGGCCAAAGTGCTCCGAAGCGTCCAAAAACGCAACAATGGTTCGGAAAGGTTATGGCCTCCGTATTTTGGGATGCACATGGAATAATATTCGTGGACTATCTTGAAAAATGTAAAACCATAACCGGAGCAAACTATTCATCACAAGCAAAATTGCATGAAATCGGCTTCGAATTGGTTCCCCAGCCACTGTATTCACCAGCCCTGGCCCCCAGCGACTATTACTTGTTCCCTAACCTAAAAAGATGGCTCACCGGCAAGCGTTTTTACTCAAATAAGGAGCTCATAGCTGAAACTGAGGCGTATTTTGGAGACCTGTCGATCGAGTACTTTTCGGACGGTATCAAAAACTTAGAAAATCGTTGGACTCGCTGTATCGACCTAAAGGGAGAGTATGTTGAAAAATAAAAACGACTTTGGCCAAAAAAACGTCTCCGTGTTTCATTTTTCAGGGACTTATCAGACTGCCTAGTATGATATAGACCAAGGTTTTGTATCAAACTTTCGTGCGGAAAACTAATTCTGAGGTCGAAATTGTTGTTTAAAATTTGATTACTATCCTGACCTCAAAAGCCTCTTCAAAACCGCGTTTTTATTTTCAAAATTATCTGAAAAACAAGAGTGTTCCGGTCAGAATTGCTATATTAAATCGTATTTTTAGCGACCATAAAAACGATCCAGTATAAGTTTTCAAACCAATAATAGTAATTTTTCAGTTTTTGCGCATTCCACAATTACATTAAACTGAAATGCTCCCCTTAGAAATAGTAGAATGGCAATATAGGTGATTTATATTTGCAAAAAAAGGCACATAGGACTTTCAAAATGTGTTCTGGACTGTTTTTGAGGTTCCTAAAAATAATTCGGAATGGCAAATCTGAGTTCTAATTCAAATTTCAGCCAGTCACGCTACTATAGGAAATACTACAATGGACTAGAATCCTTTCCACTTTTTGTTGACGATCATTTACTATGAAAAAAAAAGTTTTCTGGGATTTCCTTGTGGTTAGAATAGTAATGAGATTCAATACGTCATTTCTTACTAGAGAATCATTTTCGTCAGCCGCAAACTATAAATAATATTAGTCTGATGCAGAATCCTCTTGTGTCCCCAAAGACCGTTAGGACACCTTCGTAACCCCTAGGTACCAAAGTGCCTCGGGCACGATTATTCTACATTTAATACTTAGGGGGATGGTCAAATTGAGCGAGACACTCATTGAATATCCGTTCGCAGGCCGTCATCCGAACGGAGGATTGTTTCGCGGTCGATGTGCGGGCTGTAGGCAATTCCTGTCCGGATTCCAAAAACTGGTACTTTTGAATTTTATCGATCAGCAAATTGCTAATTTTCGGTTTGGCCAATGTTTTTGAAATGAGCTGGTTCTCTAAATGAACTTCAAGAGTTTACATGTCTTCATCAATGATGATAGATATTTTTGTTCAAATTTCAACATCAGCCAAAACTCAAGCGAGATTTTTTTCTGCAGTCTGATGATAAGTGGATTCTTATTTTTGTATATAGCAATCTGTCACAAATCTTGAGTAAAATTGTGGCATCATTTTTCAAAACTTAACTTGTTCTTGTATGGTTTCTCAAAGTTATGTCCAAACTTTAACATATATTAGTCTATTTATTCGTATTTTTTGAGCGTAATATAAAGAGGGAAAATAGAGTTTAGTACTTATTGCTTTTTGTACGCATGTTTGTTGTTTTCACATTACATCTATTATTTTATTTTGAAAATTGAAGGCTTTAGGCAATTATCTAATTAGTCTGCTTGAAGCTATTTTACTTACAGTATCAAATTTTTAAAATATTCCAAGAGATAGGCGCGATATAACGACAGCTCGTAGGCATTTGCATTGTTTCAAACAAAAATTGGATACTTGCTTGACGTTAGGCTTGAAAATACAAACTCTAGGTTTAGCAGAGGATAAACCCTCCACCGAGTATTTTGCTACAAATAAATTTCTTTAACTAGAAGAAGCCTTTCTCAGTACTTTCGACTACATTAATTCTCAGATGGATAGCTATTTATCAGTTAAACGAGAGCACAATGAATTTTCTATTAGAGAAGGTACAATTTGATGATTATGATACTCCTAAATTACGTACAATTCATATACCTTCTTTTTTAACTGATTTTTCAGATTGGCAGCATTTTGGTAATCAGTTTGAAGCGCGAGGCTAGACATTTTATCAAACAGGCGATAGCTAGTATTTCAAATTTAAATAATTATTCGGTAGCCTATTTAAAATTGCTTCGCGATACTACTAATGAATCTCTAGCAGCGCTTAAAAATATAAAAAGTCTAGCTGCACACTGGGACATTATCGTTTTTTAGACAATTATAGGACTTTATATAGCTTCTCTAAAAGAGTGAGAGACCCAGATAGGCTCTGCTACTGATTATCCTTTAGTATATGAAACTTTAGGTCTATTTTTAGAAACTGGAATCAGAACTTTAGTGTCAAGCAAGGTGACCTGCGAAAAGTGTCATCGTAAACAAAATACGTTATTGTACTACCGATTTAGAGAGTTTTCAGGTTATTCAGTAGCCTCTCAAGATATTCCGTTATCAATTCAGGAGTTCGTTAAATACTTTTATTCTTCCATTTTTTGGTCAAATTTCTAAAACTATTGAACTTATGTTTAAAAAATTTTAAATTCATACTTTTTTCCGCACTCCATTTAAAATGGATTCGGTGGCTGTTTCGTGAATTATGTTTTCCTTTTACTTTCTCTATTTCTGATGTAATTGTGACATATGTTTATATTGTGTTTACAACAGTTTGGCCTACTTCTCAGGTATCAAAGAAAGAGCACCTGTTCGTGGGTGCTGTCAATTTCTACCACTTAACTTTTTCTTGCCTTGATAAGGGTGCTGTACGAGTACCGAAACTTTGGCAATGCAAATTTATTTATTTATGTTTTTTTATTTCATTGTAATTTTATGGTAATACAAATAAAGAAGACGAAAGAAAGAAAAAGAGAAGGAAGGGGATGTGGTTGGCTGCCTACTCATATTTCTTTCCTCTTTTTTATTTTTGTACGAAAATTTTATTTTATTTTTTTGTTTTTTCAGATTACAATAGGATTTTTGGATTTTATTCATTTTTTGTGGTACAAATTTGTTTGTTGGATTCGTGTTTTCTTTAACAGGATTTTGCATCAATTTGATTATTGGACGTTAAATGGGATTTTTAATTTGGATTTTGGTCTAATTTAAATTTCGTAAATTTTAAATGGTATATCTAAATTATTTATAAATTAAAAAAATTAGAAAATATATTTTGCTCTAGAAATCAATGTGAAGTTATCTGTTCGAAATAAGTAATCCTCACTTTTAAAATGCAGAAAACAAACACACATACGTTTAAGGTTACCTTCTTCTCCAGTTTTAGAACGTTTGTCGATTGCTTTGTCCGATGGATCATTTCTTCAGGCCCACTTTTATCAACCACTTTAACATAATATTTTTTGGGCAAGGAAAATTCCTGAAATATAACATCTAGGTTTTTGCTAGCCTTGCTTGAACATCCAAAAACAGATCAAAATCTTTTACTTTTGCTTTTCCTCGCATTGAATTTCGTACCTAGATCGTCTATTTCTGTATTATCAGACTTTTATTTTTTTTATTTTGATGATTTAAATCGTGGCATTCGAAAAATAACTTTAAAAAAAATTAAGCACAGAGTTATTGCAAAGATATTCTTAGTTATTTCTTTCAAAAATGGATCCTATTCGTTTAAAATAGCCAAACTAAGAATTTTTTGATGAAATTTGTTAATGGAAGTAAGCCTCAAATTGTCCAAGATGTGGGAACAAAACATTATATCAACTGAAGACTTACTGAAAAAACATTCTTAGTTGAATTCATGAAAAATTGTTCGCATTCATTAAAAAATAGCAAAACTTGGAATTTGTTTTTGAATATGGCATGAATAATTATTCAGTCATGAAATTATCCAATTATAGTTTCCTATACGATAATTTTTAACACTGACTTTCTTATGATTGCGAAAGATCATGGGAAATGCATTATTAAAATTATTACACACTGTTGAAAATTTCTGTTGCAAACTCCCACTACATGTGTTGGAAGTTTATATCCGAAACGTACGGTAAGGCTGCAATACACAATGTTGTAGTTTCCAAATTCTGGCATTGGTATGCTACCTTACATGGCTTGCAATTTTGAAATACAAGTCTAGTAGCTGTATATCTTGATGCCTGTTGAAGAGAAAAATTAAAATCACAAATGGTGAGTTCGCTACCTGGGTGAATCGATTCGCGCACCAAATAGTGTAGCACCAGGTAGTATAATACATATTCTACAAGAAATTCTAAAAAATTTAAATTTTGTAAATAATGAAAACAATTCCAAATGGTCAGTCGACGACTGACCATTAGATGCACTAGATCGCGCTCCAGGTACCTTAGCACGTATTTTAAGCAACATTTTTCAAAATTTAGATTGTTTTAACAATCAAAATTACTAAAAATTATGAGTAGACGATCCGGGTGCTCCAGGTCGAGCAACAGGTAGTATAATACGTGTTCTACGAGAAGTTTCAAAAAATTTAAATTTCTCGGGTGCACCAGGTTGCTTCTCAGGTAGTTTAGCACGTATTCCACAAGAACTTTTCAAAAATTTGAATTATTCCAACAGTTAAAATTACTACAATCGGAATTTTGCAAAAATTCTCGTCGCATACGTGCTAAGATACCTGGGGCACGACCTGGCACTCGGGTCGTCGACGAACCATTTGGAACTGTTTTTATTATTCACAAAATTTAACTCTATAAAAATTCTCGTAGAATATGTAATAAACTACCTCGTGCTCGACCCGGTGCACCCGGATCGTCTGCTCACAATTTCTAGTAATTTGTCTGTTTAAACAAGCTGAATTTTTGAAAAATTCTCGTCGCATACGTGCTAAGATACCTGGGGTGCGGCCTGGTGCACCTGGATCGTTGAGTCACCATTTTAAATAATTTTGGCTGTTGCCAATTTCCTTGTGCACAATTGAGGAGTTCTGGACCATGTTTTTTCACATTCCATTCGCCGTAAGTAATTCGTTTATCAACTAATTATCAAATTTGTTTTTGAGTTTTATTCGTGACACTCTAGCGGTGGCTACCGTATCCAAAAAGGGTCAAAAGTTAATTTCTAATGTTTTTTTTTAAATCTCAATTCGATTTTATTTTTAGTTCCATAATTACAGCGAGTTTATTACGAGCTCGCGACGTAACACCGCAGGTTTTTTTAGGTGATTCCGCCGGAACGCTGAATAGTGCGAGCGAGTGGACAAAACAAAGGATGGGTAAGGACGATGTTTCAGGCTTCAGGCGGCGTCCCCTGAAAAACCCTGTGGTGTCGCGTCCCGAGCTCGTACTAAACTCGCTGTAATTATGGAACTAACAATAAAATTAAGATTTTCAAAAAATTGAGCCAAAACATTGGCGGAAAATTCTTTCGCTTGAAGTTTGTATTAGCTCAAACTTCCTCGCTCACTTTTTTAACGGGAAAGTCTAAAAACGTGGTTTTTCATTCGGATAAAAAAAAACATTAGAAATTAACTTTTGACCCTTTTTGGACACTGTAGCCTCCACTAGAATGTCACGAATAAAACTCAAAAAGAAATTTGTTAATTAGTTGATAAACGAATTACTTACGGCGAGTTGAATGTAAAAAGACATGGTTTTTTTCAATTAAAAAAGTCAGTTTTTATTTATTTACTGGAAAATTTTTAGCTCGAGAGAAAAACTGTAAATGGAGACTAAGGTTCATTTTTTAAGAGCTATCTAACTATATTTTTGGTTTTTCCAAATTTCGAATTTCACTTTTGATACCCGAAGTCATAGCCTGGACAATACTTATACTCGTTCTCGAGCGCCTGTCGCCTTCTTGTCCAGGACTCCTCAATTTACGTCTTACAAACGCTCTAATACATGTATTAGAATGCTGGACGATGACTTCACGATTTAAAACACTTACAATACATGCATTGCAGTTTCGTCATTCCAATACTATGATTTCAATTTTGCCTTACTCTTGTATTGTAGAATTCTGATAGATGTGTGGTAGAACTCCAAACATTTTTAACAGTATCAGAGTCCAGTCAAAAACAAAGCAATTATTTCCAGGCGCTTGCTATAATATTTATGATTGCGTTTTGATTCTACATAAATTTTTAATGAATAATTTTGGACAAGATATCTTGCGTATAAATTTTTTTTTGTTTAAGATATCAATAAAGTTTCGAACTGTTTATTGCTTAGGAATTCTTTTATAAATTTTCATTTGTATTAGAATTACCTCGATGATGTTCATTCGGATTAACATGATCTCAAAAATTTGCCAAAACATCCCTTTCTTTGGGTGACGCGAATGATGGTTTACCTGTAAAAATAAGAAGAAAATTTATCAATGATTTTTGTACACTTTAACCATTTGATGGGTACCATGATTTTCTTTAATAAATTCTCTATGGTAGCAAACGAATTATAAGAAATGTATTAAAAGCAAATATCGTATTTATGTGTTGCCTTTTATTCTACAGAAATATTGTAAAGAAGGAAATGCTTAAAAAATTTAAGATGTCATGAACAAAATGTTTAAAAAAAAGAAAATTCCAGTATGGTTTGAAGTTTTTTAAAAATCGTTCGTTAAAATATCGGGAACGAGGTTCTTTGCATATGGAGTATTTTCTGATGCAACAGATTGTGTACATAGTTTGAAACTGTTCATTAAACAAGACTTCTGTTATAATTTGAATTTCTGTTAGCGTCACCGTGATGTTCTGTATGTTGACTACTAATTCCAAAATTAACCAGAAGTTTCTTTACTGGGTGAGGTATCAAATGACATTTCTGTGAAAAGAAAAAAATATTTATAAATGTAAGCTATATTAAAACATCTGCATGAATTATGAAGTCAAAGTTTACCACACATTAAAAAAAGGATCGATTTTGTTGCAAAGCATTTTTCTGAAATTCTAAAATTCTTGAACCAGGAAACTTAAACAATTATTCAATTATGAAATTAGAAACATTCAATAGATGAGATACGAGGGTAGTTCAATAAGTCCTTCGAATGACCAACAGATGGCGCGCGAATCGCTCCAAATCATCTGTTTTCAGTCAGCACCACTCCCGACTAGATATAT
>NC_046662.1:53797123-53827159 GCF_010883055.1 Belonocnema kinseyi | reverse complement strand
AGCTCCAAGGAGATTATGTTGAAAAATAAAAAAAAATTTACCCAAAAAAAATTGTTTTTATACTTCATTCTAAGGACTTATTGAACTACCCTCGTACTTTCATATAATATACATATTTTTTATTCTATGTACTATTTTTGTCTTATTATTTATTTCCTTAAAAATTCAATTTCGAAACCGTTTGTTGTCGATTCTTTTACTGGAAGCTAATTCATATCGCTGATAAGAAGTTTTCTGGAGTAAACGCCACATTATTTAAATAAACTTGATACTTTTAGATAACAATGGTGAAATTATTTCTCCTTTACCTATAATAATGGTGTAACATTTTTAACTCTCTTGAAATATTTTTTTTTTGAAAACTGATCTTTTCGTCCAAAATTTGGTTCTTTTTTTTTTGAATATTTATCTTCATTTAGCCAGAAATTTTTTTTCCCTCGCAGATTCTTAATCCAAGTTGAAAATTTATTCCTTTGCTCGAAAATGACTTATCTGGCTGAAAATAATTATTTTTTGTTTGTTTGTTTTTATTGCTAAGAACCTTGTTCTTTTAAGCAAAATACAACTATTCCATTTATTCTTAAAAATGTATATTTTTTGTTAAAAATCAAATATTTAAAAGAGAATTACTTTTTTTTGTGTATAATTAAATGTGTATATTTTTTTAAGTTCTTTTTTTTGCCGCAAACTTGGCTTGTTTCACAGATGATTTATTTATACAAAATTCAAATTAATAAAGTTTATTCAAGATTAGTTATTTTCTGCTTGCAATTTTTTTTTGTTTTCAAAATCCAACAATCATGTTAAAAATTTCCTTTTTCTTGAAAGAATTGTTAGTTTATTTGAAATTTCATCTGTTTGATAGAAACTGGAACTATTTTATAGAAAATTTTATTTTTCATTATTTATACAAAATGTATCTTTTTTGTTTAAAATTTAAATATTTGGTTAAATATGTATTTATTTGGTAGAAAATTGATCTTATTTGTAGAACATTATATTCTTGGTGGAAAATTCATCTTGTTGGTTTGTAAATTCTTTTAAATTCAAATTTATGGTTGGAATTTATAATTCTAGGTTTTTCACATTGAATATAAAATAGCGTTGATTACTCGTGTATTATTTTTTCATCTATAAATAATAGACCAGTAATCGACGTCATTTACTATTTATTATCAAAAAATTAATTAGTACCCGGATCAATATAATATCGTTATGCTTAAATTCATCATTTTAAGATGAAAATTAAACTATTTGAATGATAATTCATGTTTTTGTTGAAAATTTGTCACAATAATGGAAAGTTAATTTTTTAAATAAATATTTTATTATTCTGTTTTTATTTTAACTATTATGTTTAAACTTCCTTATTTTTATTGAAAAATAATCTTTCAGTTTAAAAATGTTACTTTACGATTATACATAAAAACAAAATAAAATTCTATCCAAATATCAAAATGTGACAAATTAAAAATTAAAAAAAAAAAAACAGAGAGATGTTGCAACATTTTGAGCTTTTTAGAAAACAATGAGAAGGCAATATTTTGAAGCCTTTTTGAATAGATTACATAACCTACATCAACTTACAACAAAAATTTCTTAAGAACAAGCATAAGAACCTAAAAAAACAAAATAGGATTGAAAAATCTCGAAAAACATTTCAAAATCTGGAAATTATGCAACTGCCGAAAATTTTCGTATCGTTTTTTTATATTTCTTTGAAATATAGTTGACTTTGACTTCAAAAGAAGCTCAAAGCGAATATTTATCATATCGTAGTTGATCCATGATCTAATTTTTAACTAATTTAAACAATTGTACAAATGATAACAATTAATATACTGAAACATAATATATTTTCCTAATGAAATATTATATTAATAATTATCATTATAATTATTAAATAAATTGAATTTATTTGAAAATCTAAAACGATAGAACTACACTTCAAGATATGACATCACCTTCATTTTCTAAAAACATTATACTTTCCCAATCACTTACATAGTTATGTTTATTCAAGAAACTTGTTATAGGCGAAGTTGAATTACCTTGAATAGAGAGCATACATTTTCGTTATCAAATTAATTTTTTTCGTGTAATAAATAATATTATAAAATATAATTTGAAATTAAATAAGAAATATGATAATTGAATAAAATTATTTAAAGAATGAATTTTAATTTTATCATATACCAATTTTTCAATTCTGATATTTTATAACTCCGTGGATTTTAAGTTTAGAATATATTCATTTGCGGGAATTTTCCAGTGTCGTAAAATTTCATGAACATCATGAGTTATATTAATTCGCGAAACTGGCTATTGCCAGAAACTGAAAATATTTAAAACATAAAATTACCTAGACTTACCCCGAGCCACTTTTTAAAGATTTAGAAAAAAAATGTAGAAGCTTTTTCAGAATTATGAAAGATTTCAAGAGAATCACAATTTTTCTGAGATTCCTAAGAATTATTTTGAATTTTTATTTATAAGATTTAATTTAAAAAGAATATTTGAAAATGATTTGAAACATTAAAAAAAATTCTTTTAGATTTTGGAAGATTTTTTAAATTTCTTGAAAAATTTGTATAATTTTGAAAGATATATAAAAGTTAAAAAAAATTTAATTCCAAATTTTTTAAATTCTTAGAAAAATGACTTCATTCATAAGAAATTTATTTTTTGAGGATATTTTAAAAAGATTTCGAACTGGTTTTAAATTTAAAAAAAAATATCTGCGAGATTTTACGGCAATTTTTGAGCGTTAAAACACTTTGCCAAATTTTTAACAATAATTCGAATCATTTAAAAAAATATTCAAGAATTTGAGAAGTTTCAAAAGATAACAAATATTTTTTCACTTTGAAAAATTTGTAAAAATTTGGCTACACGATAATAATATAAACTCTAAAACAAATAACTGCAAAATCAGTAGTTTTTCAAAAAATCCATTTTGCATGAAAACTGATTTTTCCCTAAAGTTATCATTTTTGTTTTCTTTGTAGAAATTTTAACTTCTTTATGGACAATGAGAATTCTTTATATAATACAACAAAAATTATAATAGCTACACTGTTTAAAAAACTTATTTATTAATTTGCAAGCAAAAAAGTTGAATTTTTAATGACAGAAATACAAATCTTCAACAAAATAATTCAATTTTCTATGAAAAAGATGAATTTTTAAGAAAACTATGAATTTGTGAGGAAAATAGCATTTTGAACAATATTCGTCAAATTTTCAACTAAAGAAATACATTTTTTACTAAAATGATAACTCTTTAACCAAAAATTATCTTTAAAAAATAGCAGTTCAATGTGAAAAACAAGAAAATAAAAAACGAATTTCCAGTAAACTAGTTTGATTATCACAGAAAAAGTATGAGCGTTTAACTAAAAAGTTTACTTTTTTACCAAAAAAGTCGAATTTTCAACAAAAGCTATTAATTTTATACGAGAATGGTTTTAATTAAGAAAGTTAGTTTTCAAAATAAGGATCTAAAAGATGCCTGAAGTTTTAAGTGCTAGTAGTAAATGTGTTATACAGGCAGAGTTTAAACCTTATCAAATAAAAGATCGATAAGAAGAAATATATTATTTTAACGTGTTTTCTATTAACCATAAATAAAAATTAAGTAGAAAAGCCTATTATTTTCCTTAAGCTTTCCAGTTTCTCAAGGTGACTCTCTCGAAAATTTCAGTATATAAATGGACCAAAAACAGAAAGCTTCCTTTCAGGGATCCTCCAAAAATTTTTATAGACAACTTCACAATTTCAACAATCCTTACTGAAAACTAAAATCTTTTTGGGTAGTACTGCTTACCTGACTGGTATAGTGGCGTCCTAAGTTGGGCATTGGTTTTCGAGTGACACGCACAAAAGTTCTTTATTGGTTCACCTATGTCCTAGGGTAAAAATTCGTTCTTTTATGGTATACAATTAATTTTTAACTGATAATGTAAGCATTCTATTTTTGATTAAAAATCTATCCTGCGATTGACAAAGTTGCGAACAAAAAAACTAGACTGGGCAATGTATCGAATGCTCTTCAAGCTTTTTTGAATACTGCAGCTACTTTAAAAAAGCCCACGAACATTTCTGGTGACCAGTATCAAAGAAATGCTATTCAAGCAGCGCTACCGTGCGCGACGGATAAGGCAGTGGACAAAAAACTGAAATTCTATAAGCACCAGTAAGTTTTGTTTAATTTTATATATCAATTTTAAACTATTATTTTGATAATAGTTTTCCTCTCTCCATACTACTATTCCATCCCCCCACTTGTCCACC
This sequence comes from Belonocnema kinseyi, assembly GCF_010883055.1. NCBI lineage: Eukaryota > Metazoa > Arthropoda > Insecta > Hymenoptera > Cynipidae > Belonocnema > Belonocnema kinseyi. The sequence continues at coordinate 53,822,866 of NC_046662.1, read as the reverse complement.
TATCTTTTTCTTTTCCTACTTTTCACTAATACTCCTTACCTACTAACCTTTCTCAGATACATCTACAACCCATCCCTAACTTCTCCAGGCCTACAACTTTCATACTCACCCACACCTTCATTCCTTCGCATACTTCCCCCTACTTTCCCACCGATTCCTATCATATCCTGTTACTCTTCACTCACATGAAATACATCCCCACTCCTAATTTCCCTCTACCCACCCCTCTTTCTCTCCTCCCTCTCTTAATGTCGTCTTTATCATAAATCTTTTACCCTTACTCTACATTTCAGCCCTGAAATTTCTCCTTACTTTCCTTCTATCCAATCCTAGCCTTCCCTTAACTTTACCTTCATCTATTCATTCCTTGCCCATTTATCTCTTAGTTTCCTTCCTTTACAGTCTTCTACATAAACTCCTACCCCCACTACCTTACGTACAAACCACTCTCCTATTGCCCTTTCTCTTCTATCCTTGCTAACGCTAATACCACTTTCCTAGTTCCCCCTGAATTGCTTTACGTAAGTTCCTTCTCCTGTTTTCATTTCACACTCTTTACTTCCCTTAACTTCACTCATACTGCTACCCTACCCCTACACTTCTTCGTGCACTTTCCCTTTCTTATTTACTACATCCATACCTTACTGACCCTTCTCTTATTTTCCTTCAGACACTCCTCTCGTGTCCAGCTCTTTCATCCACTAGTTCACCCACTACTCCTACCTTGCCTTTCCCACTAACCCAACCAGGCACGTAGGAAGTTATTGATGATGCTTATGCTTAAATTAAATATCGCTTTATTTTCAGACCACTCACAGACTTTCCAGCATAGACAAGCAAGTAAGAACCAAAGGAAAAACAAAAAAATATATATTTATTTATCATAATTTCTGGCCTTTCTTTCTAGGAATTTCCTATTATAGTTACAAGTGAAGTGTTTTAGTTTAGAATTTTATAATTTTGAAAAAAAAATTGAAACGACAAAATATTAAGCTTTTAAATTATTTAAAAAATATTTCGAATTATTTGTATGAAAAGCAACTAATTTTTATGTTTTTTTACTTTTGAATACATACAGGCACTTATGCATACAGGTTAGTTTCTCCAAACAAAAGAAAATACTACAAACTGCATTTTTGAAAATTATTTATTGAATCACAAGACACCCACAAAATCATAATTTTGGCTTTTTTCAAAGAAATTTACTTCTTAGTTTTCCAGATTCAAAAATTATTCATGTTTTATAGTTCATGTTCGTCGTCAGCAACGAGATACGATCACACCTTACATATTTATTCATTTTACTTGACTTTTTTTTAGAAAATAAGTTTCGTTACACTAATAAAAAGTCTTCTGTAATTTATAACTTAAATATCGCTTCAATTTGTCGTGTAATAACACGATTTGCACTTTTTATACTTGTCCAGTCAGTTGACCGTCAGATTATCGGAAATTGCTCATCTGACGGTCACTCTACATCTAAACAAATGAGCCACCAGATATACCACAAAACAATGACATCGTCTTTAACCAAAAAAATAGTAAGTTGTTTGAAGAATGTATCTAAATATCTAGTCTATTCTATGGGTAGTTTTGGAAAGGCATGTTCGGTTTCAACACGATGCAGCTAATATTGACGATGCTGCTTCAAATTTACAATATTCTTTTGTGTAATGGGAAATACGTATTTGATTTCAAAGCACTTTCGCAACCTTTAAATATCATTTTTCAAATGTGTCCTCAAGTGTTAAAATTTGTCTTGCACCTTCTTTCCTATTCCTTTACACACCTCCAGCTCTTACTTGGTGGGGAGAGGGGGACCTACATTTTAAGGTGGGTTCCGAAACACCAAGAGGCTACGCTTTAGCCCCCACGACCATCATCCCACTGATACTCCGTAGTTATATTTGTTTTTTTTTCAGAATTTACTTTCAAACCATCTTTCATTTTGACTTAAAGTTTTGTAATAGTGATCTGCAGACATATATTTCCTTTTCACCTAAATTTGAAAAAATACTCGTTAATTGAAATTTACTATAGACTTTTCGTTCGATTAATCCTAAATACGAACCACGCTGCAGTATAACTGAAATTACATAACTGATTCAAAGTAATCAATTGAAAAAAAATTTGTTAGAAAATAATTGAATCGATTTTACAAGAAATGCGCAGATGCTACTTATTTCTCCGATGTCATCTTTCGCCTGGAGTTAGATAAAACTTGAGAAGCAGGTTATTTATATGTGAAACATTACTTTTAGGATTCGAAAACGAATGAAGGAGCAATGCGAATGTTTGTTGTTGTTCAAAATTATATACAACAAATTTCACAAACATGGTTTTCTGTACATGCTTAACAACTGAGAATCTATGAGTGAAGTACCACTGTACAGTTACTGCCGCAAGCGCAAGAAAAATTGTTTTTGAATTATAGATTTTTCTTGAATTTTAGATTAAAACATTCCGTGGTGCTCCGAGTCATAGCCTGAATGTGTGCTGTGCTCAATATGTTCCGGGAGATAAAAGTCATTAGCATGTGGAGTGCCTGATGGTACCGGTGAATATAAACTCAATTCCCCTATAATGGGATCAGTAATCGTAGCTGCTACAGAGCCTTCTCCTATGTATTTGAAAAATACGAAGCCCAATTTATTAAACATTGCAGAAATAACTCCTTGGTCGATATATCCAATGATCCAATTACCCCTGCAAACTAGCATTATAGTATTCGTGGGTCTTCATCTGCCGACGATGTGAACATCAGGAATGGCATTTATTGGGAGAGCTATTATGTCAAATTATTTGAAAATGGATTGAAATCTCAAAAATCCCAATTAAAAATATTCATTGGGGAAGAAGTTTCGATTGGAGTAGGCAAACGAGTCAAAAGCTCACTATTTGTTTGTCAAGATGTGCGACGTTTCGTCGGAATGTGCTTACCAACCTCATTAGGCTAATTTATTAAAAAGGAAACTAAATAGATTTCACTTTCTTTTACAGATGAATAATATAAGATTAACAGCACATTTATAAAACTTGATTTACCATTAACAATCACTAGTTAAAACATAATTTCTGTTTCACACGTCTAACAGAAATAAATAGAAGTTAGGATCACATACATACATTTCTAAAGAACACTGATTTAATGTCATTTTATCTATCAGGGAAAATAATCACAAATTAAATTTCTGTAATAAAGGAAAGTATATTTGACAGAGAGTTAAAATATTTTCTTTTTGATTAATATTATTGGAATTTCTATTGCTATGGATCATCACTTTACCTAATTTTATCACTAATAGGAATCGTAGCGATATTATAAATACTTGCTATTTTCGAGAATTTTGTAACATTATTGGAAAACGAAAGACAAACCTTAAGTTTATCTACATGTGAACGAATCTGATTATTATTTAGTACCTTGTAGATAGAGTGATATTTAATTTTGTAGATACGGAATTCAACGTTTTCAATAATGACCAAATTTGGATAATCGTTATTGATCAATAACTGCTTAATTATCTTAAAATTTTTTAACTGAAAATTATTATGCCCTAATAATATTGCTCTGTCAAAAAGATTGTACACAATATTTTTTTTCGGTTGGTTAGGATAATTTAAACGAAAATTAATTAGCCTACCAGATGACATTGACTTATGGAACCAATTAGTAATAATATGATAATGGTTTCTAGTTAGCGACATGTCTGAGTAATTAATAGAATTAATTTTCTCTTATTCAAAAGTGAATTGTGAATTTTTGTTGTAAGAATTAAATGTTTCAATGACTAAATCATTATGTGTTTCTTTAATGCATATGATTGTTTCAGCGACATAGCTATAGTATATAAGAGGAATACAGTCATAAACATTTTTTAACTTTCTTAAATATGTTACTTCCAAATCGTCGATTAAAATTTCCGCAAACAAAGATTAAATTGGAGAACCCATTGGCATACCATCAATTTGTTCATGAAAATTGTTATCAAAACTGAAAAAAGTGTTGTCAAAAAGGAATTTTGTACAATTTATAAGATCGTTGAATGGAATATTACATCAATTGTAAATAAATTTAACTCTTTTCTCTAAACTTTCAAATACCATGTTGCAAGGGATATTTGTAAATAACGAACTAACATCGGAAGAAAGAAGAATATCATCATCGTTTATATTTATATCTGCAAGTTTTTCTTTTAATTCAAAAGTGTTATTAATATGCGAAGCCCGGATTTCAATTCAATTTTTTCAATAGTGCGTCACTTATTTTGGCCAACACATGTGTAGGAATATTAACAAGAGAAATAATGGGTCGCAAAGGTACACCTTGTTTATGGATTTTTAGTAAACCATAACATTTTGATAAAACTGTGTCAGTTGAAGGAAGTTGATTATTGTGGTGTTTATATTTAAAAAAAGTATTGCCATTAAGACATTTTAAAATTTTTTATGTATTTGCTTGTAGTTTTTTTTAAGCGTTTTTTAAACAGAAATCTAAGTAGATGTATCAAAAATTAAATTGGACATTTCTAAGTTATCAGTGGATTTTTTCAAACAAACAGTAAGATTGCCTTTATCAGCATTCATAAAAAAGATAACGAAATTATTTTTTAAAACCGCTTTAGTCCTGTTAAGCTTTTTATAAATTTCTCTATCTTACTTGGATATTTACTTACTAATTAGTTTATCTTTAATTTTATTTTTAAGATCACTGTGTAGATCTGACGATTAGAACTGATTGTACATTTCTGATGGTATCAATGATATTTTGTTTTGAACATTTGAAAGGAAAGTTATAATTGGGTCCTAAGGAGACAATGTCAATAACGTCTGCTGGTATTTGAATGTCTATTAGATTTTTAAATTAATTATCTTTATTTGTCTTTAGTAAGTTATGTTGATTACGAAATAAGGATACAAATTTAAATATTTTTTTTTTAAATTTAATGAGTATTCTTTTCGAAAAATCAATATGAAAATTAATGTCTCGAATTTCAATTTTTATTAATTTCTACGAATAATGATTATTGGACTTATTAAGTTGTTTACGACACGTAGTACTATAGACTGAGACCTTTTTTGTCGTTTAATAACATTTTGAATGGGTTAAGGAATAATGTCGTTGCTTCTGCATTATAACGATTTTATTATTTTACTTCTGCGATTTTATGAATTATATAATGAATATAAGTCTACGATCGGATAGACACTCAACAACAATGTTAACACCAACTTTCTTCCAATATATTGGTAATGAGTAAGGACATAAGATGAAAAACTCTCTTTAAGAATGGACTACTACAAACCGAAGATTAGCTGAGGTTGCATCTAAGAGTCAATTTTGGTTGTACATTCATATTATAATATTAAAATAAAAATGTAAGAAATTTAAATTAGATAAAATCCAAATTAAAAATCCTTTTTAACGTCGTTGGATTCTTGTTTTTAACAGGAGTTTGCATCAATAAAAATAAAAATTTATATTATAATATTATATATACTATTATTGATTTATTTATTTCTTTGCTTAAAAAATTACTATTTCTGTAATTAAAGAAATGAACACCACGATAAAAATAATTTTTTGTTGTTCCAGAAGTAATCTAATATTTCATAAATAATAATTATTACTATATTATTATCTTTAAATGAGTCCCAAAGTTTATTTCCAGGATTTTAGATTTTTAAAACCACTTGTTCACCTAGGTTCAGCTAAAACAAAATATATTTGTGGTTCGAGAGAGACTCCTCATCAGAGACCGTCCAGTCCACTGCCCTACTCCTCAGCCGCTTCGAACATAGAGTCAGATCGAGAACCTTACTCCTGTTTTTAATCTGGCACGCGCAGAATTTCTGCGAAGAGGTTTGAGTGCATCGTATGAAATCAATATCCCTACAATTACAATTAAGTCTAAGAAAGGAGCAGAATGGTAGAATACGCACTTGGAGAAACTTAGTAAAAAGACAAGAGCTCTGTGCAATAGGGCAAATAGAACCAAGTTCTGCTCCTTTAAATCACTAGGGGCAGATGGCATTACCCAGTGCTTTTACAAAAAGCCCTGGAATTCGTCATCTTTTCTCTAACAAAGTTATTTAGGGCAAGCATCGCTGTAAAACATGTGCCATCGGGATGGAAGGACGGTAGAGTTTTCTTTATTCCCAAACCCGGGAGGCTGGCTGCTCGGTAAAGACGGCACTCCATGCTTCTGTGGCAAATTTGGAGCAGCAGTTGGAACAAAAGGGGTATGCTGTGATAATGTTTTTGGATATAGAGGGTGTCTTCAGTAATACCCCTCCAGAAGTCATCTGTGGAGAGGCTTTGTGGTCTGAAGTACCAAACCAGCTAGCAAGCTGGATGGGAAGCATGCCACGCTAAAGAATACTCGAAACTAAATAGGGTGAAAGCCTTTCTAAAGGAATAGAGCCATGGGGGTGTCCGCAGGGGGGTGGCCTGCCACCCCTCCTGTGGTGCATAGTAGTGGATGGGCTCCTTCACAAGCTTAATAAAGAGGGGTATTATACTCAGGGATATACGGACGACTTTGTAATCCTAACTAGGAAGGCTCATATGGAACCGTTGATAAGCCTTACTAGTTCCGCACTGCGCATGATAGAACTCTTGTGCAGTAGCTTAGGGCTCTCAGTAAATCCGCAAAAGACCAGTATGGTCATTTTCACGAAGAATAACAAGATGCCGAAATTTGACACTTCTATTTTCGGTGGCAGGAGGCTGACGTTTTCAGACTCGGTTAAATATCTGGGAGTAGTCCTACATAGAAAACTGAACTGGGCAAAGCACCTGGAGACCCAATGCAGGAAATTCGTCATGACTTTTTGGATGTGTATAAGATCTGTTGGGTTGACGTGGGGAGTAGGACCTGAAATGCTTGCATGGCTCCACTCCGCTGTCTATAAACCAAGGCTTACTCATGCGGTTGTGGTCTGGTGGCCACGGACAGAATTCAAAACGATGCACGAAAACTACGACGAATACAAAGGCTAGCGTTTAGGAGTCTGGCGTTAGCAATGAGGACTACGCCTACAGCAGCGATGGGCTTCATGCTTTGTGAAGAACCTCAACACCTGGAAATAACTGCAAAATCGGCACACGCGATGGGCTGCCTGGCGAGAGTAAGCAGATGGACTCGGAAACTAGACACACTAGGCACCCGAGTGACGTCGCCTTCCACGTTCGCATTCCAAGTAGGGATGCGTGGAAAGAAAATGGTAATCTATTCCTCCAAGGGGAAATCTGGTATGCGGATGGCTCCAGGGGAGAGGGAGGGTCAGGTGCAGGAATTTATAACAGTGCGAGGAGGAAGAAAGTGGCAATCCCGCTTTGGAGACATGCTACTATCTTTAAGGCTAACGTCCTTGCTCTTCTTCGATGTGCTGAGGTACTATTAGAGGAGAACCCTGCTGGAAGACAGATTACGATCTTCTTGGGCAGCCAAGCGACGCTAACTGCAGTAATAAAACCAGACATAACATCAGAACTGGTTTAGGAATGCAAAAAGGCTTTGAAACAACTTGCAGAAAAAAATAAAGTGGCTCTCATATGGGTCCCTGAGCACGCAGGGATCAAGGCCAATGAAAAGGCGGAGCAGCTATCAAGGAGCAGCGCGGCAAGTGAATACATAGGACCCCGGAATAGGCACTGGGGCTAGCATCTTGCTGCATCGGTCTTGCCATCAGAAGCTGAATGCACACCAAGCAACAAAAATACTTGGAGTAGGTCCAGGGTTGCTGACAGGCGAATTCCATTTTGGGTTATACGTGCAGAATGGACAGAGCCAGGGAAATCCTGGGATTGCCAAAGAAATACGATGCTTCAGATGCTCACTGGGCATAACCACTTGAACTACCACATGCTAACCACTAACTAACTATATTATTATCTACTAACTTTTATAATTGAGACAACGCTAGAAAAAATTTACCTTAAATTTAGGTTTTAATAATGTAAATAAAAACATATTTTCATGAAATTGAAAATAAAAATATTTATGCAAAAGTATGAATTTGTTTTCAAAATAAAAATTTACGAAAAAGAAGTCAGTTAAGTTAAGTAATTTACATCCTATTTGAAAATTTTAATATATAATTAATATATTTCCTAAATTCGTTAACACGCAAATACCGATTTTGATAATGCTATGACAGTTAATCGAAATTCACGATATTTCGGAAATCTCAGGTACATAAGACGAAATTATCTTTTATAGTTGAAAAATCAAAGACTTGGTTGAAAATGGTTGAAATTCCTCTTGTTTGCTCGAAGAGTACTCTTCTAAACTGAATATTAAACATTTTATTTTTGTAAACAAATTCAATTTCGGACTGAAATTTGACCTTCTTGGTAAAAAATTAATCTCTTCAAAAATTCAACTATTTTGTTAAAAATTTATTTTATTTGTTCATTTATATGTATGGTTGAATATTCATAATTTTAATTTTTGGAGGTAAAATATTAAACTGCGTCGATTACTGGTAGGATATTTTCAAAGAAACAAAAAAAGCCTGCCACGGTCTCACATGTTTTTTCTCGTTCCTCCAGCCAGACAGTCTGTTTCTCCAATTGACCCGCATTAAACACTATTAAACATTCATGATCAAAAAGTGCATTAATGTTAATTAGGTTCATTATTTAATAGCTTGTATTTTCAGTAGAAACTTAATTTATAAGTAAAAATGTAATTATTTCATTCTTGGTTTAAATATAATGTTTGAGCTTTTTGTTTTTTTATTGACAAATAATTTGATGATTTTAAATTGTAAGTTTAAGTCTGTAGGTACATAATAATTTTAAAAAGTTTGTCGAAATTGTAAACTTGACAATTCAAAAACTTTAAAAGAAGGCAGAGATGTTGCAACATTACCAGATTTTTCGAAAACAATGAGAGGGCAATTTTGTGAAGGAATCCTGTAAACAAGCTACGCCACCGCTACTATTTTACACTACACATTTCCGAAGAGAATGCGAATCTAAAATGAAGAATCTAAAACAAAGAAACGCAATCTTATTTTTTATATATTTTACGGATGACTAAAAAATCTCGAGAGATAAATTTCTCAACACTGTTTAATTCACGAAAAACAAAATTTTAGAAATAGAAAATTTTCGATATTATGAAATTCCCAAAAATAGAAACAATCAAATAATCACATTCTCGACAGCTTAAAATGCAAAAAAATTATCAAATTGGGGCAAAAAAATTATATTTATTAGTAACTTCAGAAATACATCTCATACAAAGCAAAAGATTATTATAACAAACAAAATTCTATCACTCTTTTTGTGGGTTTAAAAATTCGTCTTATGATTTCGATAAAAAAAAAATTTCTCTAGAATTATTTATTAATGCGAATTTTTTTTTTTTTGAAAATGTATCTTTCTGTACGTGTAGGGGAGGGATATTTGCGCATTAATCGTAATTTTTCCATGGCAGCGCGCCCGCTGGAAGGTTAAATAAAACATTTATTTTACTACTATAATTTTTTTTTTTTAATTTTCAGGATCAATTTTCCCCCTTCTCCATACTTCTATCATAACCTTGACTTACTGGAAATTAGGGGCGGAAAATCCTTCCAAGCTTCATTCAAAAGTCTCTCATTCTAAGTCATGAACTTTCAAATTCTTATGGTACGTTTGACAATACAAAATAACCTAACTTCTATTGTAACTTGATTCAGATTTGTTTCCATTTGCCTTTACAGCTGACATTTAGCAATTGTATCGAAAAATTTGACTTATTCCTCAAGACATCAAATTTCACGTTGCATCAGCTCGCGGCCGACGAGAAAGAATCTTACCCTATCACAGCATAAATTCTTTTTCGTGAATTCTATATCAATGAAATTTTCTCATCAGGCTTAACTTGAGATACGAGCACTGATATAAAATTATATATCATCCAGTAATTTGGTCTAAGACTGCCCAGCTCTTTGATCCTTCAGATTTATTGAGGCCAATTGTAGTTAGAGCGAAAGTAATGATTCAGCAACTCTGGAAATGTCAAATTATTTCGGACATACCCTTTATAAATTCAATTAAGGAGACTCGCCTTGAATGTCAAGAAAAATTAGCGATATTAAATAATGTTAAATTTTAAAGTTGCATTAGAATTCAAAACGCAGCTAAACTCCAACATCAGGGTCTTTACATTTCAAGTGAAAATTCTTATGGTGCTTGTCTTTATTTTCGATAATCCAACGAGCAAGGTAAGCCCCATTGTCGATCAATACGGAATCGGCGAAATACGAAACTTTATTCGTTAAAGAAGTCCGTCGCCAAATATGTAGCGGGAATTCAGAAACAAACTGAAACTCATGGGTGGCGGCACGTAGTGGACAAGGTTCACGTAGACAGGGTCCGGAAGCCAGAAGTTTTTAAAGATTCCAAAAAAAGGATTGAATATTTTGGAAAAATGCAGCAAATTAAAAAAAAGCTCCTGAACAAAAGATTAGCTATCACAAAAGGAACTTGAAGCAGCTTAAATCAGGTTAAATCCCTTTCTAGAGCAGGGTATTATATGAGTTGGATAAAGATAAGTCCAATTATGCGTTATCCAATTATGCGTGAAATATTTTTGAGCGAGGCCGCGCGGAAAAAATTACTTTATTTGGTAGATTACTGTAGACCATTCTATTTTATGGAGCATCAATATCAACATAAAAATAAACTCAGAACGTACGTAGAAATTTTCTTTTGGTAAGCCAACAAAGCAGTACATTAAAAACTCGCACGCGATCGATCTTCAGTTTTTTCATTGCTTGTTTATGAGGCTTCTATGCTCGTAGATAACTTTCTAAGGCAATCTCATCAGGCAATGCAATTTATTTCGCCAGTACCAATAAGAAATTGAACAAGCTTTCCAAACAGCTTGAATTCTTTAAGAAAAATGATCAGGTAACAAATTATTCAAAGTTGAAAAAAATTTACTGGCATTTGATGACCCCTCGTTCCCCACATTTCCGCTCACATGATTGAAATTGAAACTATCTTAAATTCATGTCCTCACAGCTTGACTTGGAAACTTACACAGAAAATATGTCAACACTTTGAGGACTGATAGTACAGAGAGTATCTGAGTGAACTTAATTCTCGAAATAAGTGGCAGACTAAAACCAATCAGAATAACATTAAATTAGGGATCGTGAATGAGCAAACAGTATCTGGTATCCGTTAGCCATTACTGAATCGTATTTTAGAAAAATATGTAAACTTTAATTCACATTTATTACCAGCTCATACTGAAAGTAGTATTGATTTTCATGAAGAAACAGCAGAAATGTATTAGTAGCTTCGTAATTTAATTAAACTATTATTAGCTCTCTTTTCTCTTAACTGAACGTAGATTGTTCAAGGGGGTCGAAAAGTTTCTCAAATTTACTGCAATATAATTTTGCTTTTATAGCACCAAGCCCCTTGAAACTTTCTCAAATACGAACCATCCTTATTGACATCTGGACCGGTTTATTTTCTTCTCAAAATTCTTATTTTCCAGTCCACGTGGACAGCAATCAACCTGAACTGCCCATAACTACATTTTCAAATTCGAGCAGCTGACCTATCCACTTCGTCTTGAGATTTAGGTAGGAATAATTTCAAAGTCCTCCTTCAAAGTTGGATTGTATGCATCGAAGTTGAATAAATTGTACGTACATAATTTATGTTTGTTCTTCTGTGCTCGTATTGCACATAAAAGGAAACAAAAAATATCACAATTTTCGATAGGTTTGCTTTAACATTTTAAATTTGTTCTAATTAAAATTTGGATACTACTTATTAATGTTTTAACCATTTTTTAAAGTCTCTTTTTCAATCATTAATGACTGTTATTTTATTTATTATGAAAGAGCAAATAAAAACTATCGTTAGATGCGACAAAACTAAACATCGATTTTTTTCACATCAGATTCTTTTCTAAGCGGACAGTTAAATTGGAATGGAGTTGTTTATTATTATAAATGGAAATCATTTTTTAAATAATTTATTTTACTTTTTAAGCAATTCCAATATGTTTACTGTATGTTTGTAGGGATCTAAAAATTGTTGCGCCATCATAGAAACATTAGTTTTCAGAATAAATCATTTCAGTTGACTGCCAATAATTTCCCTGGATATTCCATATGTATGGTTGATTTTTTTCTCATTCACTTTCTAAGCTATTTATAACTTTCATACAAAAAATTTATATTACCTTAAATTTTTGTAATAATTTCCTGTCACCTAGATTTAAAAGAGTATATCAAAATTTGTTATAGAATTTTTGTTCGATTATTTTGAAATAAGAACCACGCTGCAGTATGAGGATAAGCGCAGAACAGATTCATATTCATGAATTCAAGAAATTCTTTCAGAAAATGAATAAATCGATTCTGCAATAAATGTGCACATGTTCCTCATATTTTAGATACCTTTTTATCTCCAGTTCGTCCAAATGTACGAATCAAGTAATTTGCATTTAAGAATTACTATGGCATTGAGAAATACAATTTTGTGATAAAAATCTGCGTTCATTTTGGGTGTTTACACAGAGAAATTATTTAAATATTAAGTATCCTCTATCATCTACAGTGAAATCTCTGAAAAAGCTTGATTTCGCTTAAAATTTTGGCCAAAAAAGAGAAAACCCAAAAAAAAACTTTTCAGAACGCCGCACAGTGAGGGAAAAGTACACTTTTTGGTTTAAGATATGGTTCCGACTGAAAATGTAAACCGATTTGAATTTTTTTCTAAAAGCTCATAAAATTTTAAAGAAAGTTGTAGCGCCTGACTTTTAATTTAGTTTTTGAATTTAGTTCACCAATAAATAAATATGACAAATAATTACAACTATTTCTATTTGACGTTCCCGGTGCTCGTCAATAATAATAAATTTGTTGTCATCGCCGAAGTTTCATAGATTTACATTATATAATGATATTCCATCTTGATACAATAGGAACAAAAGAAAATTTTATAAAGAAATTATTTGTTGGAAATTTGTTTTCTATAATTTTCAATAATTGACCGGGTTTTTGAGTTATATTACAAGAAATTTAAATACAAAAAATATTCTCATTAACAGACTTTCTCCTAAGACTATACTCGTTAATACTGTAATTAAATCTGATAAACAAATTCATTATTCAGGCATTTGTCACCAGAAAAATCAGTTTTTCGAAATAAATTCTTTGGAATTAGGAACCTCATGATAATTTTAATAAATTCATCACTTTTTTATCCATTTCATGATTTTAGTACACAAATTTAATAAACATATTCATTATTCGAGTACTTGTCGACGGAAAAATTCGTTTTTTTCGATACTAGTCCTTTTAATTGGGAACTTCATGATAACTTCAGCAACATCCATCAGTATTTGATCAATTTTATACATTTTGTAAACAAGTTTAATTTAAAAAATACATCATTCGCGCACCTGTTGACGAAAAATGTTTTTTTTTATGTGAGTCCTTTTAATTGAGAATTACATGTTAATTTTAGCAACGTTCATTATTAGTTCGTACATTTTATGATTTCTTTAACAAATTGAATGAACAAATGTATTACTTGGGCATTTGTCGACGAGAAAAAACCCTTCTTTAATGTCAGTTCTTTTCATTGGGAACTTTACGATAAATCCAGTAACATTCAGAATCAACAGATTAATTTTATGTTTTTGTTAAACAAATTTAATTAAAAAATTCATTACTGGGGCATTTTTCGACGTAAAAAATAGTTTTTTAAAGTAAGTCCTTTTAATTTCAGAAAAAAAGTTCTGTTGATTGACCCGAAAACTGTAAATCAGAGGAAAAAGTAGAAGAAGAAAGTCATTCTGTTACATCTGGAAGGTCAAGACTTGCTTAAGACATAAAATGACAGTCTGAATTCATATGTTGGCAGTGAAAGAAAAACTTTCTTCAGACTCGTGATTGTCCTGACTTTTCATATGTTATTGAATTTATTTATAACAAATATTAAATGTATTTTTTAATCATTCCTTACATTGAACCCTTTTGTGTTGGCCAACTGTAAGTACTGAATGAAAAAAACTTTTTTTCTGGAATTAAAAGGACTGACTTTGAAGAAAACGTGTTTTTACTTCGACAAATGCCGATTTAACATATTTCTTTATTTAATTTGTTTGAAAAATCATAAAATTTATAAAATATTTATGAATGTTGCTAAAATTAACATGATGTTCTCAATTAAAAGGACTGACATAGAAAAAAAATTCGAATTTTTCGTCGACGGATGCCCGAATGATACATTTGCTTATTAAATTTGTTTATCATAATAATAAGAATAGTTAAAGTTGGTTGTTGAAATAATTCAAAGTATTGATTAATGGCCAAGTGTTTATTCAAAAACAGAAAGTTGCATAGATAAGGCTATTATACATAGCGCTCATATTGTCTATATCACTTCTAAAGTTAACATTATTTTTATGTTTTATAATATAAAACATTTCCATAAAGATTCGTTTGTAATAATGTGATTCTGTGACTAAAATATTTACATTATTAAACTCAAACTTATGCTGATGATTGGTTGGTTGCTTGTCAAGCGCTTGGAAAGGTTAAACGGATCCTTTATAGGTTTAAAGATTATCCTAATTATATGTTTCTTAAACAATTATTTGAGAGTTTTACAAGTTTTTGTATTTTAAGGTAAGACGAATGACCTATCCAAATTTATTTCTTTGTTGTTAGATTGATCTTTACCTTTCTGAGAGAGTAATTTCTTTAAACGGTTATTGACTAGCCTGTTGATTAATTCGACAGGAAAGTCATTAACTTTAGCAGTTTTTTAAAATATTGTTATGTTTTCTTTATAAAAAGATGGATATACAAGCCTAATCATACAGTATTACAAGTTGTTAACAATACTGGTTTTATAAGGTGGGTATGTAACAGATTCGAAATTTGTATATCAACGAAAGATTCTCTGCAACAAAAATTAACTGTACAGGATAAACTTTACACAAATAGCGGTTAAACTTTCTTTTGTTTTTCCATGACAAACACATTTTTTATGAAAGACACGAAGTTGGATAAACAAAACTTTATCGCTCTAAAAAATTTCCTGCAACAAATTTTAGTCTTAGTTTTTTCTGGGAAAGAACTGTCTGTTCCAATTCCTCCATCACAAAATCAGAAACCTCTCCTGATATGGGTGACCCCATAGGCACTCCATATATCTATTTGTAATATTTGGTACGGAACACACAGTATGCATTTTCTAGACAAAATTTAAAAATCTTGATCTTGATCTTGATCTTGTGAATTACCTAAGACCGTTTTAATTGGATGTGTAATAAATTTTGCATTATAATATGATGGAGAACCAACAAAGGAAGTGACAGGTCTTAATGGACAGTCAGGTTTGTGGATCTTAAGCAACCCGTAGAAACTAGTAGGAGGTCCATTAGTATATTTCAAAGTTCTACATACATATGTCAGTGTTAATGAAACCAAGTAATCAAATCTCATCTATTACTTTGTTAAATTTAGTTTGAATTCCAGAGGTGGGATATTTTAAAATTAATTTATACGTAGATAAATCATTTAATAGATCAAAGCATTTTTTGTTTCTTCTGAATGTTAAAAAAGAATGGTGACATTGCCCTTGTCAGCATGAGTGACAATAATATTCTGATGATTTGACAAAAATTCTTTGGTCTCAATAGCAAGCTCATTAAATTCCGATCTAAGTTGGTTTTGTTGGTTGCTA
The DNA here is from genome assembly GCF_010883055.1 of Belonocnema kinseyi. Lineage (NCBI taxonomy): Eukaryota > Metazoa > Arthropoda > Insecta > Hymenoptera > Cynipidae > Belonocnema > Belonocnema kinseyi. The sequence goes on along the minus strand of NC_046662.1, from coordinate 53,807,145 downwards.
TTGACAAAACTTTGTAATGTGAATGCAGTTTCTCATCTAAATTCATTCGTTTTTTCCTGATCTATCAAGAAAATTTTATCTTCAGTATTATATAATACATCTTTAACTATTCCATTTTTGTTGTTATAAGTTATGTTAAAATTATTTTCTAAACTGACAAAATATTCTAAATTTTTGGGCAGTTTTACTTCACTTCTATTCAAAATCCAAGTAGGATTCATATGAAATCCACTTTCTCTATAACATCTAAACTTTAGCCATTTAAATTTCGTGATTAATTCAAAAATCAGTTTTTTTTCTAATGTTGAAAATCTAATTGTTTCAGGTTCAAGGAAAAAGCTGGATAAATTGGGAACATTTTTGTCCGTTTTATTAGTAATTAGTATCGTAAGTTTATCTAACTCTTTTTGTGTATTTAAAATGTGTTTCATTGAATCCTTAAGAAGACTTAATAACAAGAAGTCTTGAAAGAATTTGTTTTTTATTAAAATATTGTTTTTATTTAAATTTCTTGGAATATAACTTTAAAAAATGTTAAATTTTTGAAAATAAAATGAACTTCGGAGATTGAAAAACTAAATTGAAAGTCAGCCGAAATCGTATTTTGAACCAAAAAATGTACTTTTTTCCCACTGTGCGCCACCAGTCACCGAAAATGAAAATGAATATTTAATACAAAAAGTTGTGGTGATTTTATAAGCTTTTAAATGTCTCTTTATATTATCAGAAATTGCAACATAATATAGATGAGTAATGTTGATTTTTGGATCAAATACATTATTTACATTATTATTATAATTGTTTATTGAATTTATGTGATTAATTAATTTTAATCCATTATCAATTTGTTTGTCAAAATCATTTTGTGGGTACTTATTTTAACAAAATCATGTTTTACTGTATTGAAATCATCATTATGGAATTTGTTGTCAGAAAGTAGAATAGCTGAATCAACTAAGTTTTTTATAATTGCAACTTTATGTTGTGGAGGATGTTTAGATGAAAAATTGAGTAATCCGCCAGAATATGCAGATTTGCGAAACCAATTAGTAGAAATAGAACCATTGACATTTTTAATAATGTTATTGTTAAGAAAGTTAATAGGATTTTTATCTCCTAATTCATGTGTAAATTGCAATCTTTTGTGAAATAAATTAAAATCGCTAATACTTTGTTCAATTTTATCTTCAGGAATTATTGAAAAAGTGTCATCTACATATCTAAAATAGGCAATCATTTAAAAATATAATTTTCTAAAAATTTCAGATTCTAAATATTGCATGACCATGTCAGCTAAGGTACTAGAAATTGGAGAACCCATAGAAGTTCCAAAAGTTTGTCTGTGAACAATTTTTTTTTAAATTGAAAATAGGTTTTATCCATTAAGAACTTAATTCCTTCTTTGAATTTTTCTAAAGGGAGTGCAGTGATTTTGTTAATGAGAGACCATTTTTTTTTATGCTAATAAGAACCAAATCTACAGCAACATTAGTGAAAAGAGAAGTTACGTCAAGGGACATCATAATGTAGTCTTCAGGGAAATTGATTTTTTTAAGTTTTTGTTTTAATCCTATAACTTTTTTTTATAAAAGATTCACGTTCAGGAAAAAAAGTGTTTAATATATTATTAAATATTGTAGCGATCGAATGAGTAGGCGAATTAATAGTACTAATAACGGGTCCTAAAGGAAAATCCCTTTTATGAATTTTAGGAATACCATCATTTCAGGCCAAATTTGTATTTTCTGTAATAACATCTTCTTCAACAAGTTTTCTTGTTACATTTTGTATTGTAATGAATAAAGTTGTCAAATCCAAATAATTTCTCAGGATTCTTAAACCTTGAATTTTGTATGTTATTCAAGTATTTATTATTTACCTTTACAGAATATTGCATTTTAGCAAGATAATTTCCTTTTCTTATCCTGTTTTTCAACAACCTAACTAGCACTTAGTGTGTATACAAATAATATTGAGATTCTTCCAAATTCCTTTAATAGAATTGGTTGAAAATTACAATTTTTGTTATAAAATTGAAACTGAAACAAAATTTTATTTACTGAATATGACTTTAATTAAAACTATTGATAGACAGATTATGGCAGATTAGCATAACAAACTATTTACATAGGAAGAACACTTTGTTTTCTCTCAACTAAGTATATGCCAAACAGGAAAGAAGTTTTAAAAATTGTGTTATTTTAACTAAAAATTAAATTGTGATATTATAAATTATGTTTGCCTTTTAATTAGCCGGAGAGTAGGATAGCTTGTAAACCTTTATTTTAATGAAAAATTATTGTCATGCGTATTTTACATAAAATTATTCATAATAAAATATATTAAATTTTAAAATTATATAAAAATACTTTATTCTGAGAATTGGATATTGACATAAATTGTTCGAACAATGTCTTATTGTTTTTATCAGTTTTCTCTTAGAACACATTGCAGTTCTTTCAACAATTTTCGACTTTTTTCAATTTTTAATTAGATTACAGTGAATTATGAATTAAAGTTAAAGAAATAAGATTCTTAAGCAAATAATTATTACTTATAAGTATCTTCCCAAATATGGCTGCAGAAAAGTTCCAGTTTTTTCTGAACTCATGAACTTTTTGTCCATTTTTCACTTAAAGTAACTAAGTTGGTTTTTCATAATTTTATTTCAAAATTCAATTGATTTTTTTTTAATATTAACCTTTTTGTTAACAATTAATATTTTTCAGTTTCAAATGCAACTATTTGCAGACAACTTTTCATTTTGGCTAGAAAATTCTGCAATTTCGTACCAAATTCAACTTTTTTCTGAAAATGTACATTTCCGGGTTAAACATTAGACTGTTTCATGAAAGGTTAAACCACTTTGTAGAAATTAAATTTTTGTTGCTGAAGATTTACAATTTAAGTCAAAAAATCCTCTATTCTGTTGAAAACTGAACTACTTTTATGACCTTTCCCTTTGTCAGGGTAAGAATTAATTTTTTCACTTCAAATTGCACTTGAGCATTAAAAATACATTTTTTTGTTTAAATTTCACTTTTTCTATGGGAAATTCATTTTTTGTCTTCGAAATTAAACAGTTATATAGCATATTTAACCATATGGTAGGCAATTTAACATTTTTGTAAAGATTCGTTTTTTCTGTTTAAAAGTAATTTTTAGTAAAAACTGAAATTTTTTAGTTTCGACATTCAAATACTTGATTCCGAATTTCTTCAGTTTGTTGAAAATTTATATCTTTTGGTAGAAAAATAATAACCATGAATGAAAACTGATACAATCCGTTTTAATAATCTGATTGTTTATGCTCTTCAAATTTATAAACAGTCTTTAAAACAAGCTTTCATACAAATTCATTCTTAGTACCTTTAGATAAATAACAATAAGAAGAGTTATAGAATTTACAAAATTAAAAAAAAACGGACAAAAATAAAGATTTTAAGCCAAACAACGCACGATATGAAAGCGTGAAAAATAAACTTTTCTTTTCGAACACAAGAATTAATTCTGAAGAAAAGAGATGTATTTTATCTCAAATAATTACATTTTCAATTAAAAAATATTCAACATAAAGTAGAAAATTTTAGTTGTGAATGAAATAAATTTTTTTTAAAGTGTAACAAAATAAGTAAATTTTAAATAAAAAATACTAAAATTTTACTCAGTTAATGAATCTGCAATAAAAAAATCATTTTTTGCATACAAATTTTTATATAAAAAAAGAAGAAAAGATAAATGTCTAAAATGTACAACTGTGGAGTAAAGTAGGTGCATTTTCGAACAAACAGCTGTATCTTAAACCTTTACGTAATTATATTTTTAAAGAAACAATTCAATTTTCAACTAAGAAGCATTTTTAATTTCAGAAGGAAGATCATATTAATGTTTGAATAAATATTTGAGTTCACTTTTAATACTTTCTAAATATTTGCCATTAGAAATTATGTTGAAAAAATTATCTTCATTTTCTACTGATAAACATATTATTTTTTATTAATTAAATAGCATCAAATAAATAATTACTTTAAATCGTAGAATGCAAGAAATTTTATTTAAAATAAATTAATTTTGACTTCTTTTGAATCAATTTTTAGCTATAAATTAAACATTTGAAGTTATTTGAAGAATTCCTTAGATTTAATTGTAACTTTTCTATTTTTTCTTTGTTGAAAAAAATCTTAAGCTTTAAAAAAAATGAAATATATGTAATAATCTTATTGTTTTAATTTGTGTTTAAAAAATGTTTCATGCTGATCGAGATTTAAGCTTGGCAAATGAAACTCTTACAAGAAAAAGTACTTTTCATACACGTGTATTCTATAGACGACGAACAAACATTGACTTTAGACAAGCAATTAAAAGGCTTATATTTTGTTGAAGATTTTTCTTTTTTCACATAAAATTATTTTTTGTGATTAAAAACTCATTCCATTGGATAAAAATGTAAAATATTTTGATCAAAAATAATTTTTTTGTTCAAAATTGAACTTTTCTAGTTAACTATTAATATATTTTGTTACAAATAAGTCTTTTTTACTAGATAATTAATCTTTTATCTTGCAAATGCATCTTTTTAAAGAAAAATACAAATAGTTAATTAAACGTTCTTTCTGTCGCTGAAGATTGAGCAAACCAGTTAAAACTTGACTTCTTGGTAGAAAATTTTCATATTTTCCTAACATTTTTTCTTTTCCTCTAGGTTAAAAATTGTCTTTTCAAATGAAAATATTACTTTTTAATAAAAATTCATATATTTAGTTCTTAATTTGACTATTTTGTGGAAAATTGATGACATTGGTAAGAAATCCCTCCTTTTTCCGAGCCTTTTTATTGAAAAATTCATTTCTTTTGCTAAAAATGACACTTTTCTAAAAAAAAATTAGTCTTTTTAGTTCTAGATCAATTTTGAAGTTTGTAACCATTGAACATCTGCTGTCCAAAGAAGCTGCTTTTGCCCTTTTTATGATGAACATTTAGTTTCCAAGCATAACGAAAGTAAAATTAGCGGAGAGAAAGTAGAATTAACCGGTTGAAAGTAAAATTAACGTGAAGAAAGTAAAATTACCGGGGCGAAAGTAAAATTAGCGTAACGAAAGTAAAATCAGCAGGCGAAGGTAAAATTAGCGGAACGAACAAAAAATTATCGGGACGAAAGTAAAATTTTCAGGGCGAAAGTAAAAACTAGTCGACCAGAATTCGAGGCGCGAACACAGCTATAGAAAATTGCATCGGAACTGCTTTTCAGGACCAAAAGCTGGTTTAAATAATTGGTTTAAAAACGAGACAAGAGACCAAAAAATGAAAAGACAGAAGCTTTTCGCCTACATTATATCCAAAAACGGGCTCCAACTCAATTTACGCTTAAATGCGTACTTTTGTTTAAATCGTAAAAAATACCATTATTAACCGAATACTTGAATTTTTTCATAAAAAAGACGAATTACAAAAAATAGAATTATTAAATGTTCAGATTAAAAAATTAATTTTCAACCCAGATCAACAATCTTATAACAAAAAGGAAATTCTCAAGCCTAATAGTTGAATTTCAAACTTGTTTCCTTAAATTTTCGTTAATAAAAAGCTTTTCATTTCTTTTTCAAATACTTGTAAATAAGTTTTTGCCTATTATTTTGTTTTTCTTAACTCTTTACAAAATTTAAAAAGTTTACAAATTAATAAATATTGCGCAACATGTAAAATCTCCCTAGTTGGATTAGGTAAGAAAAAAGATTAATAAAAAATGGAATAGTTTATCTTTTAGTTAAAAACATTAATTTTAAAGCAAATAAGACCAAATTTTCAATGAAAAAGTTTGATTTTTTCGAAAAAAATGAACTTTCTACCAAAAAATTTAACTTTCTACTAGAACAGTTATGTCCTCAGCAAAAAACTTTAAATTAAACAAACAAAAATGAGTTCTCGAAAGAAAATGTAATAGCTGACATTTGAACTTAAAAACATTTTAATTTGACGTAAGGACTGCTTAATAGGTTGAAAAGATGACCTTAGTAATTCATGGTTTCAAATTCTTGTATTAATATTCTTTTAAAAAACTTTTTTAAGATAAAAAAATCATATTTAATTTTCTAGTTGCTTTTTTCAATCTTTCAATATTAATATATTGTTTATTTTTAAAACTCCCGCATTTGTGATATTAAACTAACATGATTAGTAAGGACATTTATATTTTTCATTTTGACAAATACACAAGAATTTATCAGTTTTTAATAAAAAAATTTTTTTCTTGTTTCACTGAAATGATAAAAAAATTCAGTTAAAAGTGAGTTTAAGCTTGGTATACAACGTTAAGAAACAGGTTCATTAATTTTTATTAATTATTTATTTCATCATTCATTCATTATAAGAATTACCACTAAAAAATTTTAACATTTTTTTTTACCCAAGAAAATTTCTTTTATTTAAAAATTTAATTTTTTGCATTCGAAAAAGCGATACTTTAAGATTAAAAAAAAAATGCATTGGTTATTCGAACAATAATTTCTAGCATAATTTAGAAATTTTTTAAAATGGGCCAACACATGTTTTTTGTATTACCTTGTTACCACACTTTTTAGGAAGAAGTTAAATATGTAAAACCAGAAACTTCTGCGGCTTAATCCGAAAAAAGATATTATATTTTTCTTTGTGTTTAATTGTTTCAAAATAAAAAAAATAAATACAAAAATCTTCAATCACCAAACTATTTTTTTCGAAAAAGGAATTTGGATCCGCTTTGAGTTTTTTTAAAAATGAAAGTTAACTAAATTTTAAAGAAAATTAAAAAATATTAATTCTATTTTTTGCGATTTGATAACATAATTTTGGCAAATTTTCAAAGTCCCGAATGATGAAAGAACCAAAACAGAAGTTTTTTGAAAAATAATAGTTCCTGAAAGAAAATAATGCTTCCAAAAAGTCTAATTCTTGAAACTTTAAAACCAGAATTTTTAAATCCATTAAAACAGTAAATTCCCAAAATCTCAAACTTAATAATTTTAAAATCTGCAAGAAATGAAACGAAATATTGAATAGAATTTTGTCTGCTATAATCAGCTTTTCTTTAATATCGGATATGTTTCTCAAACTACTATTCGATATAACTTTGTTTTATCAGTTCAAAATTTTTTTGTTTCTTCAGCCAAACTTACAAATTAATTTTTTACCAAAAACCGAATGTAAACAAAAATAAATTGTCGACCAATCAGTTGTATTTTCAACTAAAGTAGATACGCTTAAACAATATAGATATTCCTTTGATCAGACTACTAATTAATTTTTTAATAATAAATATTAGAATCCATAATATGAATAAGGATTTACACAAAAAAGTTTTTATTTTATTGTTTTTGTAAATTAAATAGGTACATATCCCAAAAAAAGCGTTTATAAATATTTTATTGCAACTGGTATCATTTTAACTTCTAAGAAAATTTGTAAATAATTATAATTAAGGCAAAAAATTCTGTTAAATAAAATTCGAATGTAGCGTGTGTGATTTTTCCAACAAGTTCAAATTTAAAACGACCGTCACCCATCCGTTTACGCAATTAAAAGTATTTCATATCAATGTTAGTATGTTAAAAAATATATCGCGAGTAAGTTGCCAACAAAATTTCAATCATCTTTTTTCTTTTGAATACCAATATTCCTATCGATGTCTATCCGCCACTTATCCACGTGGATCCTTTTGTTTCCACTGCCAATCCCTATTCTAGTGTTTCTTTCCAAATGAATACTTAGCTTATCCACGCCTATATATTTTTATTCGTTAGGTAATCAAAAATATTTTTTTCATTCTCAACCCCTATCTTCTTATCTTATTGCATTTTTTTAATCTTTTTTGAAATCGAAGAAAGGCCTATCTTCTTGAATCCCAGTCTTTCTATCTAAATTAATCCATAGCTTATCCACCTATATCCTTTTCTATCCGTTAAGCAATAACAGAATTTCGTGTATATTTTTTAATCCCAATTTTCCTATTCAAGTGAATCCATTTCAATCTTTTCTAAAATATAAGATAGCCCTATCTTCGAAAATCCGAATCTTTCTATCTAAAATAATCCAGAGCTTATCCATCTCTATCCTTTTCTATCCGTTAGGCAATAACAGAATTTCGTGTATCTTTTTTAATCTATATTTTTCTATCTAAGTGAATCTATTTCTATCTATTTTTAGTACGAGATAGCCCTATCTTCTTGAATCCCAGTCTTTCTATCTGAATAAATCCATAGCTTATTCAGCTATATCCTTTTCTATCCGTTTGGCAGTAACATAATTTCGTGTATCTTTTTTAATCCCTATTTTTTTATTCAAGTGAACTCATTTTAATCTATTCTGAAATATAAGATAGCCCTACTTTCGAAAATCTTAATATTTCTATCTAAAATAATCCACAGCTTAGCCACCTCTATCCTTTTCTATCCGTTTGGCAATAAAATAATTTCGTGTATCTTTTTTAATCTCTATTTTTCTATCTACGTGAATCCATTTCAATCTTTTCTAAAATATAAGATAACCCTATATTCAAAAATCTTAATTTTTCTATCTAAAATAATCCAAAGCTTATCCACCTATATCCTTTTCTATCCGTTAGGCAATTACAGAATTTCGTGTATCTTTTATAATCCCGATTTTTCTATCTGACTGAATCCATTTCTATCTATTTTTAAGTATGAGATAGCCCTATCTTCTTGCATACCAGTCTTTCTATCTAAATAAATCTTCCACTTATCCAACTCTATCCTCATCTATGCGATGGGCAAATCCATAATTTCGTTTATCTTCTTGAATACCTATTTTCCTATCCAAGTGAATTCATTTCTATCTTTTTTAAATATAAGACAGCCACAAGCGACGAAAAAAATGAGACAAAACTTGTTAATGCAAGAAAGAGCTATAATTTTTTATAGACACATAGTTCTAGCCTGAGTCGTAAAATAACATTCAAAATACAATATGAAATTTTTTTGAAAAAACGACATGAGTACGAACTGAAATTAAGAGACGTAAGAAATAATATTAAAAAGATAAATAAAAACACGGAAATAAGAATTATTTTGATTCAATTTTAATGCATATTATGAATTTTAATCGTATACATTTATTGAAATGATACATGTATCAGCGCAGCTTACAATATAATTTAATGTAAAATAAAAAACATATATTAATATAATCACGATGAATACAATTTGTCATTTATTTTGCAATATCGGAATAAGTAATCCCAGGAAGCGTTATTTGAACAAATGTATTAAATTTGATATAAAAGCTTTGTATAGAATTTAGAAAAGTTGACATTTTGAAAGAAATCGAGTGTGAAGCACAAGATACGTGATGAGAATATGTTTGCTAAGGCCAAAAGAGCTTTAAAAAGGAAAGTTCGCAATCACAAAATTACAGTTGTAGATCCGTTGACCGATGATTTTAAAAGATCTGCGGTAGTGATGGGAAATATCGGTAAAATGATGTATCGATATATATTGATATTTTTTGAACAAATATCGATATTATCGATATTTATCGATAACTTCCCCCTTCCTCTGCCATCCTCACTTGACCTGAATTTCCAGTTTGGTAGATTTTGTTAGAATTAAAATAATAAGAAACACATTCAAACAATAGTTTAAAAATACAAAAATTTATTCAAATTACGAAAATAATTAAAAAGACGATTGAAGATTTAGTTTTTAGTGTTTTCTAAGGTACTAAAAATATTGCTTATTGTAAAACTTGGAGTATTGCAATATTTTTAATAAACAAATTCTAGGGCTTTCTAACAACCTGTGTAAACCTTTTTTGTTCCTGTATTTGATAGTTGCAGAAACTCGAGGATCTGCCTGAAAAAAAAGCTGCTCAGCCAGACTTGGAGACAAACGCGATCTTTTATCTGTGATTGTATAACATAGCTGGACAAAAGGTGAGTTGGAAAGGGGGGAGGTGGACACACTGGCTTAGCAATAATAGTGATAGCTGGACAAACGGGGAGTTGGAAAGGGGGGAGGTGGACACACTGGCTT
>NC_046662.1:53785590-53797023 GCF_010883055.1 Belonocnema kinseyi | reverse complement strand
TAGTAATAATAGTGATTTTTGGACAAAAGGGGAGTTGGCAAGGGGGGTGGTGGATACACTGGCTTAGCAATAATAGTGATTGTTGGACAAACGGGGAGTTGGAAAGGGGGGACGTGGACACACTGGCTTAGCATTAATAGTGATAGCTGGACGAATGCCGGAGAAATGTAAAGAACGAGCGCGTAGCGGAGAAACATACATAATCGAGCGCGAGATAAATACATCATCAAATGCAAAGCGCCCGGACCTCTCTCGCTCTCTCCTGCAATTCCCCCCTCTCTCTTGCAAATCCAATAATAAGAATGACTTCAATAATATTATTTGAGCACAGATTTTAAATGAAAAATTTTGTGGAATTTATTTTTCCAAAGTAGGAAGGTAATTAAAATCAATATTATTAAATCTCCCAAGCAAGTGCAGCGAATGCACCTGATAATGAAAATGTAGTGTCATTGCCTCCGAAGGAAGAAAAATAGAATTATGAAGTACATACTTCTCGGAGAAATAAGCCACTTCCCTCCAATCCATATTACTAGAAGTGGAGTAATTTACTAGGAGAATTAAGGAAAAGATTATTATATAAATGGAGACATCTTGTAGAATATTCATTAGATCCACGGCAGTCCCGATTCTCACGTGCTTCAGTTTTATTTAAACTTAAAAAAATGAGTGTCGTTGGCACTCTGGTCTTCTGTTTGGCGGTCATCATTAGTTCTGTTGGTAAATATATGTACAGTGTGTCGTAGACTCAATTGTCGCGACTCATATGGCTGTATAAACAAATAAAAAACAAATCGAAAATTCTTTTTCCAAAAATCAGTTGAAGTTTTAGTTTGTGAGTTATTAAATGTTTAATATGCTCCTGATTGGTGCAGCTCAAATATCTTATAACTCAAAAACTAAAACTTCAACTGATTTTTGAAAAGGCATTTTCGATTTATTTATTTTTTTTAATTTGTACATCCATATAAGTCCAGACACTTGAGTCTTGGACATCCTGTATATACGTATACAAACAATTGCAAAAGGCTGTTACAGCAGCAGATTTTATAGATTTTCTTTTGGATAATAATACATTTTTGAATATTTTTCTTTTTTAAAAATTCATAATTCGGAAAAAAGTTTTACATAAATTTCGAATGAACAAATTTGTTCCTGACTTTGGCTCTTTTTTGCTAGCTAAAAAAACTTGTGTCCATTCCAGAAACTCGTGTATGTTATTTATTTGGTTAAAAAAACATGCTAATCTTCGTTTAATTGTTATGAACCTACTACCACAAAGTTCTATTTTAAGGTCATGAAATTATTTTTAAATAGAAAAAAAAGCACGAGATGCATAAGTTGTCCACTAAATATTTGAATTTTTAACTTGAGAAGATACATTTGATCAACAATTTTATTTTGTCGATCAAAAAATGAATATTCAACCAAAAGGATTACCTTTTTATTCAAAAAGTTTAATTCATTTTTCAAAAATTTTTATAGCGAAAATAAAATGGTGAAATCTTCAGTTGAGCAGATTAATTATGCACCACATGGACACAATTTCAAGAAAAAAATAGCTTGATTTTTCAAACCAATAGTTGAATTTTCAACTCAAAAATATAAATCCAAATCGGCGAGTAACAATTCCATAGCGCTACCTTTTAGATGACAAATGAACAACAAAAAAGTCTATTCTTGATGAATAAAGTTAAATATTCATACAAACAACACGAATTTTTAGAAAGTCGTATTTTCAACCAAAGAAATAATTTGTCAACCAACATTCTAAGTTACATTCTTTAAGATTGTAAAAATTTCTTCTTTTTTAAACATTTTTAAAAGAATCAAAAATCAATCATTTGTAAATATAAACAGACTAGGTCACTTTATCACTTTTTCTTTAAAACCTCCTTCATTGCTTCAATAGATTTGACATTTTTTAATAATTAATCTTTTTGATTGAGGATTTATTATTTTGGTTAAGTTATTCGTCTCTTTGTTCAAAAATTTAACTGTTTTGCTTAAAAATCCTTTCTTGGTGAAAAATAATGTAATTTGATGAAAAGTCGTCTTTTTGGAATAAAATTAACATATTCATGAAAGATATTATATAATATATTATTCTAATTATTTTTATAATTTCAATTATTTAATGAATCAAACTGCTTGGAGATTAGGCAAAAATAAATCTAGACCTCGGTTGAAATCATTCCAACTTTTTTACCTAAAAATATAACGATTATTTAAAAAATATTGTGTTTATTCAAAAAAACTTCTTAACGGAGAATGTTAATTACCTGGAATTGATAGAAAAAGCAAAAGAGGATTTCGAAATTGAAAATTTTTTTTATTGTAAGGAATAAATAACACGATAAAGATGTTTAATAAAATTAAAAATATCTTAATTCGGTTAAATGATTTTATTTTTTCAATATTAATTATTTTATAATGGAACACAATTTACATTTTGCTGATGAATACATTTTTATATACGGTATTATCACAAACTTTTAGCCAATCTTATTATTTTAGAATTTGAAATCCTGAAAGAGTAAATAGTCTAAATAAAAAAGTCCCGAATCAAAGAGTTCACAAATCTAAACAATTGAATCATTGTTTTAGTGATAAATTATAACATAATACTGTTTGTTTAATTTAATTTTTCGTTTAATTATTTGAACTAAGCATACGCATCATACCTTAAGGTTCTAAGCCAAGTAGTATATATAATTGAGGAGACAAATTTTGCTTAATAAAATGTTATTGTGGATTGTTTCCTTTTTTAAAAAAGTTTTTTCAAGTTTCAATAATATTTTTTACGAATAAAACAAAAACTAAGAATCCTATCAAAACTTATTAATAACAAATTTTAACATCCTTTTCCGATGTACAACTTTTGTCTGATAGTTTTTTTTCGTACATTTTGTCATTTTTTAGAAAATTAAATTTTTTTATTTCCAATTTTATGCGTTTTCACCATCACTATATCAATTTTGGGACTGAGAGCTTCTTTTGCGAAAAAATGTGTTTTTTTTTTTACAAATGATAAGTCTTGGCTTTTGTTAATTGAAATATGACGAATTTGTAACATTTATATTTATGTTTTGCTTAAGAATTTTCGATTTCAGCGGGAAAATAATTTTTAAAGCAAAATAAAAACGAAGAATAAGTTGGTTAGGTTTTTTTCTTCAATATTATATTAATATAATGTACTTTATATTCTAATTACTATTTTACCAGATTTTCCAAATCAAGAAAGAAAAATTTTCTAATTATAATTTAAGGGAAAAAATAATTTGTAAACCAAATTAAATTTAGAGTATTTAACATACTTTGAAAAAAGTTTTATTTATTTTAAAAAGTAGTTGGTAACTATTTTGTTAAAAATTCGCTTTTTTATTTCAAAATGAGTATAAAATGAACGTTTTTGAATCAAAAATTATTATATTGGATGAAATTTCAAGTAATTCAGACCTCCTTGCTGGGGCTTATTTATAGAAAGAACTACAGTTATAAAAAGTTACTATACATGAAAAGATAATATTTCGATTGATAGTAGTAAAAGGTCTCTTTAAGTAACATCTCCTTGAATTCTCTATTTTTCCGATTTGTCTTATGAGAAAGAATTTTAATATCATTCTAACTGCAGTCGCCACCATGTGTAATTTCAGACTTTAAAAGTAATGAATAATATTTAGCACTTTTGTAAAAATTATTTTCTTGTCTTACCATGCATACCCATTGGGCACAAAATTTGGCGACGTCTTTACGACATCGTTACGACATCTTCGCGACAACTTTACGACATCTTTGCGACAACTTTACGACCTCCTCTTACGAAGTTTCTGGATTATCATTCTTAAAAAATCATAATACAAACCCATTAATTTTGATCTAAATCCATTAGGTTTATTATAAGGTATTTTACTAATATTGCATGTAATGTCTTCCATAACATTTTGAATAACATTTTTCGCTCAAATTTCTTTTTAAAACGATCAGCTGATATCAAAATGGCAATCATTTTGTTGGCAATAATGGCATTAGACCAAAAATTATCAGGTTGATCTTCGAAAAGAACGACTTAATTTCTCGATAATTTGTTTAAGATTCACATTCGAAAAGTATCTCTGTGGATGTCATTCTTTTGCAGTCAAATTTAAGAGAGGTTTTTTTTACATTTTTCATCATTTAGATCTAATTTTTCCTTCTTTTTGTGTGTTTTAAATCGAAAGCTAAAGATTTCCAATATGGCGGCTAACATTTGGCACATTTTATTATTTTTTCTGAAAATTGGTATACGGGGGTTTTTGGGATCACGAATCTGAACTAATATTGAGAAAATTAAAAATGGTGGATCCAATGTGGCGACCTAAATTTGGAATATTTTTAGATTTTTTTTAGAATTGATGTACAGGGGTTTTTTGGGGGTGCTAATCACGAATTCGAACTCAGATTTTGAAAATTCTAAATTTCGGATCCAATATGACGGCCAAAGTTTGGAATCTTTTTTTTTTGAAAATAGGTGCTCAGGGATTTTCGGTATCTCTGATCACGAATTTGAACTACGATTTTAAATATTCAAAATGGCGGGCCAAAATTCAAAATATTTCTGAATTTTCTTTTGACAATTGGCATAAGCAGGGGGCGCTGATCTTGAATCTATATTCAAAATGACAAATATTTTGAATATTGAGCTTTGAAAAAATATAAACCAATTCACATTGGTTCACTACACTGGTTCCAGTTGAAAATTTGCAAATCAGACTATAAAATCATCATCAATCTGAAGTGTTTCTTGATACTTATAATTGCTTTTGAAAAATATATGTGACGTGCGCCGAAGAAAGGGGGTTTACTCTAAAAAAATCGAAATCAAGGTTTTTACATATTTTGATAGTTTTTGAGCTGCAATTTTTAATGAAACTATCGGGGGGGAAATCCGAGTAATGGTTAGTGGAGAGGGAAGATTTCGTGAGTCTTCTCTCTCTCCTAAAAGTCCGGTCTATCTGGTCGAATTCAACCACATGCCCTAAAACAAAATTTTTTAGAATTATAAAATTAAGAAAATAAAAAAATTATAAAAGATAAAAGGTATTAAAAAAATTGAAGTTGAATCAACTCCAACTGTGATGCAACTATGAAATTGGTTATTTTAGGTTAAAGGTAGCCATATTAGTACCAATTTTCTGAATTTTCAACATTTAAATTCAGATTCGTGATCGGTGACTCCAAAAATCCTTGTACACTAATTTTTTTTAAATCCAGAAAACCTTATTCTTTTTGCCGCCTTATTGGATCCGCCATTTTGGATTTTCAAAGTCTGATTTCAGATTCGTGATTAGCGATCCCGCAAACCTCTGTATACCAATTTTCAGCAAAAAATCAAAAAATATTCCAAGTTTGGGGCACCACCTTGGATCCGACTATTTGAATTTCCAAAATCTGAGTTCATATTCGGGATCACTGGCCTCAAAAACTTTGGCCTTTCGAATATTTCTCACTATTTTGATATGAGATTTAATGTTACACCAAGAGAATAATCCTTCAAAAGGACCCTTTGCTGAAATGTTTTTCATTAAAAAAGAACTAGATAATTTCATTAAGATAATGACTGATTTAGACCACCTCAATGAATCATATAATTCTATCCTAGAATTCTTTCCTTAACAATAATTTTTTTAAGTCTTTATTTTTCTTACAAGACTTTTAAAAATAATATTAAAAAAATTCAATATAAAATTTGCAAATTCTTAAATTGAATTTATCTTTCTAGTTCCTGCATTCTTAATACATTCATCTCTTTATTTGTATTTTTTTTTAAATTGGCGCTCTTTTCTTCCGATCTATGATATGATAGGTTAGTATACTTATTGACTTTCACTTTTGGAGTTATCCTTCTGGAATCAAGATGCCTTTCCAACCTGCTCTCATAAAACTTACATGTTTATTTTTAACTTTAAAAAAATATCTTTTTCTTCAACTAGTTTTCTTGTTACATTTTTTGCTGTTATGTATAAATTTCTTACATCAAAATAATTCCTTAGGATTCTTAAATAGGGTAAATAAAAAAAATAACCAATCAAACCTAAACTTGAATTTTTTATGATTTTTAACTATTTATTATTTAGCTTTACAGAATATTGAATTTAAATTAGGAAATTTTCTTTTCTTATCCACTTTTTAAACAACCTAACTGAATCGCAATTATCTTGAATCACTCTTGACGTAACTAATCCGTAATTGTTTTTATTTACTAAGATTATTTTATGTCTATTTTAAATTCTTTACTTATTCTGGATTATATTTAATTTATTGTTTTTCAGCTGATCATGGAAATGGTGTGTTTCCAAAACGTTGAGAAATTTTTCTCTTTTTGAAATTGCAATAAAACTTCTCCAATATTGTCGCAAAGAACTTAGTTTTTTTCATCTTCTTACATTAATGTTTTCGGAAGTTGAAGATTTCCTTATATTTTCATTAAGTTTTTCAGATTTCTATTGATTTTTTTGATAATATTACTTAGTAAGTCTTCTAATTTTCTAGTTAAAAAACTAAATGTTGAAATAATTGGTCGTATAGGGTAGTCAGTTTTGTGGGCTTTAACAAGGTCATAAACTAGAGAGAAAAAAGTTGTAACCCTATAAAACATACTTATGGTGGTAATATTTTAATTATATTCTATGAATAATTCTGAAAATTCCGCATAAAATTTACAAAGAATTTTTTTTCTTATGGGAAATACGTGTTAAACTCCATGGGACAACCTGTAAAAGTTGCGCTCTAGCAAATGTTATAAGATATATAAATGTATCTTGTATTTCAATAATTTCGCAAAAAAAAACTTCAGATGTATATTTTTCTGATGCTAACATTGAGCAGGTGATGAAATATAAAAATGGCGTCTAAATATACATAATCTCTGTTTATCTTTTTCTATTTGTCTTGCTCGTGGAAAAAGAAGAATAATTTCACAATTTTTCACAGGTATAAATTAAGGTTAAACATGAATGCCACTAAAATTTGGATACTTATTAATGATCACAGGACAACAAAATGGTTCTGGAAGTCTCCTGAGTTTCTAATAGGTGTACTTTATGTTTTTGCGGTCACTGAACACGAACTCATTCGCAGAATTGAGCCAGCACCGACAAACCCCATAACCCTAAACAACAGGCCGAAAACCCACAAGCTCCATATTAACAAATCCACAAGTTCCATATTAAAAAACCCACAAACCCCAAACCAAAAGGCGCCAAACTCACTAATCCCACATTCATAAGCTCCATATGCACAAACGTACGAACTTTAAACCAACAATCACAAACTCACGAACCCCAAACCCCTAACACCCACCCAATAACCCTAATTTATACCAATTTCTTCATTGGTATTATAAGAAGTGAAGTATTTGGGTTAGTGAATCTGAGGTTTCTGTATTTGAACCTTGTGGGTTTGGAGTTTGTGGGTTTGGGGTTTGTAGGTTTGGGGTTTGTAGGTTTGGGTTTTGTACGTTCGTGAATATGAAGTTTATGGATTTGGGGTTTGTGGGTTTGGGTTTTGTGATTTTTTAGGTTTATAGATATAGAGCTTGTGTATTTGAAGTTAGTGTGCTTGGAGCTTGTGGGTTTGGAGCTTGTTATTTTTGAGATTGTGGGTTTGTTGATAAGGAGATTGTGGGTTTGAGGCTTGTTGGTTAGGGGTTTAGGATTTTAGGGTTTGGGGATTGTTACATTGGGGATTTGAGGCTCATTAATTTTGGGTTTGTAGGTTTATGGACGAAATTTCTGCAGAAATTCCAGTTTTTTAACCATTTTTTGAATTGTACTGCAAATCCTCCCGTGCTAACTAGATTCGGCGGATAGATTCGTGTTCACGACCCCAAAAACATAAAGTATACCTATTAAAATCCCAGTAGACTCCGAAAACGGTTTTGGGGTCCAGTGTTATATTTTATCAATTTTCTTCTACAACCTTTTTTAAATAATTGGAATAGAGTAGGATCTTTTCATAAATAAAATTTTTTTTAAGAACTTTTTTTCTGTTTAAATTAATGCAAATATCTTTATTCTACATATTTAGCAGAACAATCACAATTAGGCTAAGGGGCTTCTTTCAAAATTTTATAAATATTTCTGAAAATTAAAAAAAAAATGCCATAACTGTGTCATATTTCATTTTTAATAACATTCTTTTTATATAATACACAAGAAAACTTTGGCAAAACACGATTTGGTTATTCTGCCCTTATAGGTACATTACTTTTCAAATTGCTTCACATATATCAATTTTTTTATCCAAGCGGTATCCTAAACTGCAACAAATACAAAAATAAATTTAGAAAAAACATTGTTTTAGCTGAAAATATTATGCAAAATGAAGTATTTTGTCCTCTTCAACAAAACCAATACTCAGAGAAATTTTCCAGGATATTCCTTATTTATATTTGATTTTTTGGCTAATTTATTTTCAAATACATGTGTACATGCAGAAAACATGTACATATTTAGTATCCTTTACAGTCTGCTGCCAGATTTCAAATAAAAGCGCTCGCATTTGCATCGAATTTTTGCCAAGGAAGAGGAAAACTACAAAAAACCTCTCAAACGTTTCAAGTTCCAACATTTTGGGGATAGGAAAACAAATAACGGTGAAATGCAAATTTTTATAGTTCAATGTGACAAGAAATTGTTTTTAATTATATTTTTTCTTGAATTTGAGGTTACAACATTCCGTGATGCATCCAGTCATAGCCTGGATGCGCTGTGTGTTCAATATGTTTAGGGAGTTCAAATTCAGGGTCATGTGGTGTTTTTGGTGGCAAAAATGTATATAAACCTAAATCCCATACAATGCCAGAACCATCCTCAACTGCTACAGACTTGCCTGTATATATATGTTTGAAAAATATGTGGGCTGCATCATTAAATATTGGAGAAGCAATTCCACGATTGAGCCATCCGACGATCCACTGACCCCTGCAAACCAGTGTTACACGCCCTGTCGGTTTCCGTGTGCCGTGAATATGAACATCTGGAATCTCTTCTGATGAAACATCAAATGTCCACATAGTATCGTGTACGGCATCCTGTACACTGATGCAAACTATGACATAGAAACGAATATTTTTATGTTGCTATTTCACAAATCAAATCAAATATGCAAATTTCCGAAATGGTTGAGAAAGTATTTACGTCAAAAAAATAGCCGAAGCAGGTTAAAAAAAACTGATTGGCCTAAAAGTTTTAATGAAAGTCCTTAATTGATACCTTCTATAAAAAAATATCATTAAAGATGCAGGTCAAAAGGAATCACTACTATACTG
Organism: Belonocnema kinseyi; assembly: GCF_010883055.1. Taxonomy (NCBI): domain Eukaryota; kingdom Metazoa; phylum Arthropoda; class Insecta; order Hymenoptera; family Cynipidae; genus Belonocnema; species Belonocnema kinseyi. The sequence goes on along the minus strand of NC_046662.1, from coordinate 53,787,713 downwards.
AAAAAATATTTTTTGTATTTTAAATACATAAATTATTATAAACAAATCATTTTATTCGAAAATAATGTAAATTTTTTGGCAGACTAACTAATTACAAACAATATTTATGTAAACATATGTGTGTATGTTCGTGTATATATTAATAATATATTTACCAGCAGAACTAACGAAGATCGCTAAACCAAAGAACAGAGTGCGAACAACATTCATTTTTTTCTGGATGAGTAAAACTGATGCACGACGAATTCGGAATTGCCGTGTAACTAATGAATATTCTACAAGATTTTTCCATTTACATGATAATTTTTTTCTTATTTGTTCTCGTAAATTATTTTACTGATTGTAATATGGATTAGAGGGGAGTAGCTTGTTTCTCCGAGAAGTTTGGGCAGTAAATTTTCGTTATCAGTTAAGTTTGCTACATGTGTCACGAAGCTTTGATAATGTTGCTTTTAATTACAATCCTACTTTGGTAAAATAAGTTTTGAAAAATTGTGTTTTTCACTTGTGAACTCATATAATGACTTTTAACATTTTTAAATTTATCTGCTATATCATCAGAGATTGTAATTTACCGACAGTAGATCAACCCTTCAAACCATGAAGGCAGAAAATCTACGCAATATCGACCAAGTTAAGAATCTTCAATAACAGAAAATGCTAAACTTCTTAATAAGACTACATGGAAAATAATATTTTTAAGTTAAAATTAAAATTATTTCTGGAAAAAAAGATCCTACTCTATCTTCAATCCATTGGCAATCGAACCACAAACTTCTGATTTCCGGTCAGGTGCTTTTCCAATTAAGCTATTAGAGGGATCAGAATAAGAACTCTTAATTCCACAACATAACGCTCATTTTTAGCTTGGTGTTAATGGTACGAGTAACTATATTTAAATTTTTAAATTTTCAAGATGGAGTAGGATCTTTTTTTCAATAAATAATTTACATATAATGACGTTAGAGTTATTATTTTCATTGCATTCGCAAGAGGGAGCTGCATCTGAATATATCATTAAAGATTATCAAATGTCTTTAATTAGGATCGAAAAGAGATGTATTTTTTCATGAACAATTATAATACAAAATAAGGATTGAAATAATTAAAAATTAAAAACAAGGATTCCAAAATACTGCATTTTTCGGCTCATTACAAAAAAATGACAATTTGGAGCTTTGATTTTAAAAGCAAAAGAATTAAGGAGAAATTAGATATAAATACTGATTTTTTTTTATCTTTCTTAAATTTTGACTTTTCAAGATTGGCATTATTGCGAAATTAAATCAACAGGTAACATTTTTTATTATCAAAGAGTGTTCTAAAAAGGGAAGTAGTAAATGACAATGCCCTTCAGGATAATATAACACACGATTGAAAATTTTAAAACATTTCTGTGGTTCAAGGAGATGTACAAATGCTTCCTTTAAACATTCACTCAGTTCTTGTTTAAGAACTGAGAAGAAATCATTATGATTTCCTCAATCATCATGAAATCATGATGAATACTTACTTACAAAATATCTCAATAATGAGATATTTTGTAAGTATTTTTAAATTTTTTTTGCATCCGAGGTTCACTTATCGATCCTTCTTTATTCATGTGTCAGCACCAACTTCACTCTAACCGTGTGAATTGAGAACTAATCCAAACTTAACTTTCATTCCTATTAAATCCGGGCGTATATATAAACTTGAATCTTACCTTACAATTTTGTAGATATCTGTGAACTGCGTTTTGTAAATTTTCAAGTCGTTGTGTGACCGAAATTCCAGAAGACTCTCGAATCTTTAACACAAAAGATGTTCTCGTGGGATTATACCAACGAGGAAAGGTTTATAAAATACAAAAATTTCTAAGCGGTAATTTAAAAACTGATTTACAATCTAAAACAAAAGTTATAGAGTGTCTTACCTAAATCCCTATTTTTCCTATGATTATGCAGCGTTCCGGACACTTATTCCAGATTGTTTTCGATGCAGAAAACCACCAGCATCACCGCCCCTCTTCGGTATTCAAGGTATGTACGAGGGTGGATTGATAAGTTTCCGGCCTGACCAAGAGATGGCGCCACTAGGCCTACCTTGAGGTGGCGTTCTATAGTACCATCCTTAGATAGCTT
>NC_046662.1:53783925-53785490 GCF_010883055.1 Belonocnema kinseyi | reverse complement strand
TCAGCCTTGGAGGAGATTATGTTGAGAAATAAAAAAAAAATTCTTAAAAACGTTGTTTTTCTTGGTCAGGCCGGAAACTTATCAATCCACCCTCGTATATGAATGGTATTCGCAGCTCTTCAAAAGGAGAATCTAAAATTTACATTCCCTGCAAAATCTTTATCTCAGTCAGAAAATTTGTGATAATTAAGCTGCTGAATATAAGAAAGGAAAGTAAAAATATCTACCTGGGAGTGGGAAGATCCTGGCTGTTTAAAAATAAATTAAGAATTGTATCTTTTTTGAAGCAGATTATAATAAAAAACTGTATTATGGATATTTTTTTCGAATAAGGTACATCATATTTTTAACCTTCTTGGAAAATCACGTGTTATTGTATTCAGAAAGTAAGAAAAGTAAGACATTGCGAAAATCATGAGTGGCATTATTCAAGCGCTTCTCTTATCGTAATAAGTTTCATCAACGAAGGCTTTCAGCTGGAAAGTTGTTTACTGAAGTAAAAAGAAGTTTTCTGTAAAGTTTCAGTTTAATCGAATTTATATTTAGGAACTTTTTTATGTATAAATTCGCTATCAGAGTAATGTCTCCTGAACGTACTGTATAACGATTATCGTCATATTATTGTGATTGCTGATACTATTCGCCGGCGTAAAGATAAAAACTAATTTATCAATCAGTTAATATCAAAGTATTATAAATAAATAGATAATATTGCATAATGTGAAATAATTATGTACAGTATATTGTGAACAATACAATGGTTCTTGTTTGGACACAAATAAAACAAAGGATCACAAGCCATTCAGCATCTAATAAATGATAACTGAATTCTTTACGCCACAAATTTTTCAATTATTCAAATTCTGCAATTTGTAAAAACACAATATCTTTTAAATATTTTTAAAAAGGTTGGATGTATTTCATTCAAAGAAGAATATACGCAATGAAGTTTTGTATCGAAATGTACTTCAGAACAATTAAAGTACCTACATTTACTTTGAATTGGACAGTGGACATTTAACGCCTGGCGAAATGATTCACAACACAAAAATTTTCGCAGAAAATCAAATTTTGAATCCATGCATGCTTGAAATTTTCTTATTATATTTCGCTAATCGATTTCTAATTTTTCCAATTTATTATTATGATTATACCGTAATTTTAAAAGTTTAACTGACAACTAAACTAAGTTATTGATTTATTGATATTAATTCATTCAACTTTTAAAGTTTTCACACTGCAAGATTATTCAAAACTGTGAAACAAATCAAATCAAAATTATTTAATTTTAAAGCAAAAGCAATATAAAATTAAAATAAAACAACATTTAATTACCTTAGAATTTCCTTTACTTAGAATTCATATGCAATTTTCATTTATTCAAAGATTTGAGGAGTAATTATTACGTACAAGATTAATAAAATTTACCGAATAATTCTGTGTATTTAGCACAAAAATAAAAATAGTTATAGCAAACATAAAAAAAATTGAGAATGATCTTTTAGTATCAAAAAAATTAAAATTTTTTGCCACAAAACTGTTGGAGTTGTCTCAGGTGTTGGGGG
>NC_046662.1:53778768-53783825 GCF_010883055.1 Belonocnema kinseyi | reverse complement strand
GGGGGGGGGGACTGGCCTCATTTTTTTAGACTATTTACATTTTTTCAATTGAATCATGCTTATCTTTCATAACTTCAAATGCGCTCAAATGCGTAACTACTAAAAAATGGTGCGCTTGCTAATTAGCAAAGATATCATAATTCTCATCCCGATATTGTAGAAAAATTAAGTTCTTATTGGACCATTTCAGTAAAAAAACACTTATTTTTTATTTTGAAATTATACGCCTCAGATTTTATTATTAAAAATGTGCATTATAATTAAACAAATACATTTCTTATTAAATCCGTTAGTTAAAATAATATCTTTTCTTCGTTTAGATTCTGTAACGATTTTTAGATTTTTACAAAAAACTAAACAAAAATATTAATAAAAAATTATACGAATGTTCAAAACATAGAAATTTGTACTTAATAGTTTTCTTTTCTAATTTGCTGAATGCTAATTCAAAAATATCTGTATTTCTACTTTTTTTATATTTTGTGGTTAAATATTTTAAAATTTTGCACAAACTTTGGCAAAAAATTTAATTTGTATAAATGTACTGCGCAGTAGATTTTTTTCATCAGGTAAAGAAATGAGTATTCAACTAAAATTACAAATATTTTAAAAGAAAATAATTTTTGATAAACTGGCTCAATTTTCAACCCTGTAGTTGACATTTCAACAAGCAAAAATATGCTTTTAATTAAAAATGTAACATTTATAGTTTCAGTTGGAACACATTTATTTTCAGCAAAAAAAAAACATTAATTTTTACAGTAAAAACTATGAATGTTCAATCAAGAACATTGGTTTCCTACAAAAAAATATCTGTAACAAAATACATTAATGTTCAACAAATTAGTTGAGAGATTTCATTTTTAAATAAGAATTGTAAAAAATATCAGACAAACGCCTAAAGCGATCCTGAGATTGCACTTTTTAATGTTTTTTTTATCGCTCTAAGAAATATATTTTTTCATCACATTTTTATTTTTCAACCCTGAAATTGTATCTAAATAACATATTTCCAACTAGAATTTAAAATTACAGGGAAAAATTGAAGTTCTTTGCTGGAAACTTCAAAGATTTTTTTTTTAAATGCCACTTTTAGGTTGAGAATACATTTTTACAAACAAAAGGTACCTATTAGAATTTTGGTTAAAAATTTATTTTTTTAAGTTACAATTTATCATTTTATTCAAAAATTCATTACATTAGTTGAAAATTCAGTTTTTTTTGTTAAAATGGGTCTTTTTTCAAGAAGATATTTTCATTTAGTTAAAAAGTTAACTATTTGGTTAAAAATTATTGTATATTGATGAAAATGTATCTTTATGATAGAAAATTAATCTTATTTCTTGACAATTCAGCACGATAAAAAGAGAAAAAAAAACTAAAAATTTTCAAGTTACCAAAACGCAAGATGTCAAAAAATATGAAGGAAAATTTTTTTGGATTGCGGGGGACATATTTTCTCTTTTGAAATTATTTTTATCTTGTCTAAATTTGGTAGAAAAATGCATAATTTTATATTTCATAAAAAGAAATGAAATTTTCTGTTTTACAGGACGTATCAATTATTATAAATAATTAAAATAATTTTAATTATAAGATTAACATATGAATTTAATATTTTCCATAATATATCGTTATAATAATTGTTAAGATTACAAGTATTGAATAACTTCAACTAACTGCAAATTAACAAAAGATGAAACTAGACGATGAGACTTTATTTCAGCGCTGTTGTCTAAAAATAGAATGTTTACTTTAAAAATGTAGTTTGTTTTCGAAAATTTCTTATGGGCAATCAAAATTGCCTTGAATTTTAAGAGACTATGAAGTAAACGGTTTCCACATTAAATATTTTTGATAATGGAGTAAATAAGAATATGAATCTGAAAAATTGCACCCCCTCCAACAAAATCGCGGTAAGATTTCAGCCACAACCACGTCTCACGACCATGAGATAGGTTCTTACAGTCTGTAACGGAATCAATACGACGATCAGGCAAAAGTTTCGTGCACCATGAGAACACGCAATGATCCAAGGACTGCCGCCTTCTGCATTTTTTTCCGCAAGTGTTTAACATATTTTTGATACGCAGGGATGCTTTTCAGGCTATTAACGAGTAAAAGCTTGGCACCTCCAAGAGCGCCGATGATAAGTCAGCTGATGCCGAAAATTCGATAACGAACATGGATCGCTTCTCAAAGTCAAGAAGAATCATGTGTGGCCTCAAGTGTGCAACAGAAACAATTTTCGAGAATATAAAGTTCCAGTATATGCGGCACTTCCCATTCTCGACAATTGACTCGATTTCCCTAGGAGCATTTAGAGGAGCCATATTAAGGTTAATGCCGTAAGAGTAACAGAGATGGTAATAATGCACTCTTTGTGCCGCGTTGTGCCTTTGGATGTAGGTCGATCCCGCATGAGTTAGACAACTAGGTAGTATCTCAGCTAAATGCTCAGGGTGTGCATGGCACGCCCTGCAGATATCATCGGAAATGTCTTGGTTCAAAATGTGGCGACGGTATGTAAAGGTGGAAATGACACCGTCTTGGCATGCTAAAATGAAACGCTCCGTACCAGACTTCAATCTAAGCGATTTAAAGAAAGAAAACGTTAGCTCACAAGACATTGACTCATTTTTCACATTTCTGTGGAAGATACCGTGCATCCTCTTATCGAGGAGCTGTTCACGAAAGTTTTTCTCTTGTGCTTTCTTAATATGGGCTTTTAGGAGTAAGTACTTGAGATAGATAAGATTTGATGCATTTTGCTCACCCCTTATATTGAATTTAAGTCAGAATGTTTCAGCAGCCTCCTCCGCTGCTTTGTACAGAAAAGCTCCTTTGCCCACTTCTTCGTGATTTCTGACCTTTTTAAAAAGAGGGTCTCTTCTATTTGCGACTCTATGTGCTGTACCCAGAATAATCCTGTTGTGAAGATATTCAAGGCTCAATATTCCGCGACCACCTTGACAGCGTGCGATGTACAGTCGCTGAACAGAAGGCTCAAGATGCATGCTTTTGTTCATGTGCATAACGTTTTTTGTCCCGGTATAAAGGGAGCTGAGCTCGTTCTTCGTCCGTGGAACTACTCCAAATAAATAGAGTACTACCGGGACAGCAAGCATATTCGCTGCAAATACTTTGTTCCTCGCCGACAGTTCGGAAGATCAAATTTGCCGGATGAGACGTTTGTATCTGCTTCGAAGAGTATCCTTTATAGATGTCACATCCTGAATGCGGCTCTGTGACACGCCCAGGTATGTATGAGTCTCTTGAGTGCAAAGGTGTCGTATAGCGCTTCTATCAACGAGCTTAGGATCTTATGGGATGACATTAAGTTTTCCTCGCTTCAAATAAGCCTTGGTACCTACACGTCTGCGTTTTCCCCTAGATGCAAAAAGTAGGGAAAAGCTTAGGGATTTTCTAGTTTGCCCCATTAAAAAAGTGGCGCTGACAAGGCCCAGACTAGTTTTTCTATTTTCAATAAAAATAATTAAATTATTATCTGGCACAAATGGGCTATTAAAATATGAATATCTGTCATTAATTATAAACACGCATCTGGTTGTTCCGAATTAAAAATAATAAAATGACTCCCACATATGAATAATATACAAAAAAAAATGTTGTGGAGTTTTAAGGAAGCTTGCCCCACGTCAGGAATTTACGAGAGATACTCTGTTACACCACAAATCTGCTATATTGCGCTTGTCAAGGGACGTTTGGTCAACCGAACCTAGTTAAATGGTTTGGTGAAGTTATCTACATCGACGATAAAAGTATCATTTTTAGTAAATAGTTTTTTATAAATATTTTATACGCTGACGCCTGAAACATAATTGATATGAAAAAAACACTCTAGTCCTAGGTCGAGAACGGTTTTAGAAACATCGTGCAATACAAGAACTTAATTTATTTTCATTGTGTTAATGAAAATAAAAATTTATTTATTCACGTTTTTTAAAATTGCACCCGCCCAAGAAGAATTTGAAATATATTATTAGTAATTTTATAATATATACTAGGCGTATACATTAAGCAATTTTTCTTTTATTGCTCAAATATTTTAGCAATTTACTTATTAACAATTTCGCAATAAAAGTATTTTCAAGACTTAAACATAAATCGTCCCTATCCATCATTTTTTGTAGAAACTATTCAAGACGCTGAACAAAAATACGATTGTTGAATTTAAAAAATCGTCGAAAAAGTTCTTTATACTGAAGATTCAGAGTATACACCTTTTATGAGAAGGCGAACAGATTAAAAAATAAATATAGACAAAGGAGGAACTAAATAAAATGAATTTTGTTTTCTAAAACTAGTTTTTGTTTATTATAATAATTTGAAAACGTAAGGCATCGTACAGAAAGACTGGACAGGCGCTAATAAGTTTTCCCTAAGTAGGGCATAAATCTGTAAAAGCGTTACACGCCATGTATGGCCGTTCCCAGTTGACCCGACCAGGGCCACGCCAAAATTAGGGAAAGCTGGTCAGTCACTGCCCCTAGCTTGAGCAATTCTAGGTAAATTAAAGGTTTTTGTCAGATTATATAGATTCACACGAGGGGAAAAACCTAATATCCTTTACAGTTTTTTGCGAAATCAGTCACATGTCCGTGCAACTTTTTTTGGTGGGCCTGTGTGACCAGAAATTCACTAGGCTTTCATTTACATTTTGAATCTGAAGGAAAAATGGAACAAGCCCGAAAAATTTAGGGTTGAAATTTAGATTTGGCACGCAAATCCGCAAATGATATGGCATTTTTTCCCAGTACAAATCTATATGTATAATATAAGAAAGATCTTTAATTTCCATAGAATTACCCAAGCTAGGCGAAACAGAAGGCACACAAGAGGATTTCTGTTTACAAATGTATTATCAAAATAACGTCCAGAATATCCCTAGGGTTTTGCCTATTTTCTGCATCTAGGGAAAAACTGAGCCATGAACGATAAATTATGAGGCTAAATTTACATTCAGCGGCTTAAAATCCATCAGGTTAGCCTAATCACTTGTTTCTTGCAGGAAATTCTTTTTTTTTTTTTTTTTT
>NC_046662.1:53763136-53778668 GCF_010883055.1 Belonocnema kinseyi | reverse complement strand
TGCAATGAAAGGTCACACCACTACACTGCACTAAAGTTTAACAAGATGAGCAGCACAAATAAATAACATAATAGAGATGAAAGAAATAGCACAAACACAGCATGAGTATACTGCCGACGGAGCACGTAAACAAACACGTCTGCTCGCTTCGGTGTCTGACACGCGAATCCAGGAAAATTTTCTTATGGCCTGTGTGAACAAAAAAGCCCTATGCTTTCCCTACTTATAGCATCTAGGGAGAAAATAGTAAAAGCTCACAAAATTTAGTAATCAAATTTACACGGAGAGCGAAAAACTGCAGAGGAAATAGTATTTTTCTCATTTTTTGCGTTATAAGCCAGTATAACACGCGCAAGACCTTCAATTTTCTTAGATTTATCCTAGCTAGGGGAAACGGTAAGCATACTTGGGAATTTTTGTGAATGAATTTGATCCTTACGAGTTTCAAAACATAAATATATGACACAAGTACGCTTATTCTTGCGTATACTGGTATTATCCAAATAATATCCAGAATATCCCTAGGGTTTCCCTGTTTTTTGCCTCTAGGGAAAACTGAGAAGTGTAGAAGAAATTCTGAGGCCAGATTTGGATTCAGCAGCTCAAATCCATAGGACTAACTTAGTCACTTCTCTTGTGCCGACAAATTTTTTGTATTGCCTGTGTGACTAGAAAATCTTTAGGCTTTTCCCTACTTCTTGCATCTAGTGGAAAAATGGGACGTGTAGGTCAAATTCTAAGGCCATACTCGAATTCAGCGGCCCATAATTCATAAGTGTAGCCTAGTCACTTGTCTCGTGTAGACAAATTTTTTTTGTGGTCCTGTGTTATCCACTGGAAACTGCTGTCCTATTCACTACAGCTTATGCCTGTTTTGACATTCGTTTCCTTCGTCATAAGTGTGAATGATAAAAAGGTATCATGTGGAGTGTATAGATTATAAGAAACTGTTGTCTATTATTCACGTTACTTGACAAAATGAAGGCAATAAAGTGCAGATTTCAAAATTAAAAATTAAGGAAGCGCAAGGGCCAATGCCACAAAACAAGACTTTAGCACGCCAATGATTCAATTTTGAATAAAGCTTTTTCTAATCCAGAACAACTACCTTAAAGTAGAAACTCGTCAGAGGTTCCTAAATTAGAATGGTCCTCACTGTAGACTGTCGGTCTAAAAATGCTTTGTAAATTGTTTTCGAATTTTCATGCATATTGCTTTCAAATTTTAATCAGAAATCTAATGTGGCAGCGTTAAAAACGTGACCCAGGGAGATCAATATCGAATGATGTCAATCTGACAATAATACACATCAAGCACTGGTCGAACCGACCGAACGCTCAGCGCTCGAGATGTAGTCTGAAATTCAAATTACACTTCCGTAAGTACAGATAAGGTGTCAATGTCAAGACCACACAAAGCGAGATTATTTGAAAGATATATATAGTGCGCTTCTCAAAACTTTAGAACGCTACGCGTTCAGCATTCGAATTTAACAATACTTACCTGCTATAACGTTGAAAAACATGCCTCGGTGAGATCAATATCCAATCAGGTAAAACTTACAACGATAGACATCGCGCGCTCGTCCAACCTACCGATCGCTAAGCGCTCAACATGTAGTCTAAAATTCAAAACACACTTCCGTGAGTGCAGATAAAGTGCCAATGTCACGTCGAAACAAGGCACATTTATTTTAAAGACATATTTAGCGCGCTTCTAAAAAATTCGCAACGCAAAGCGCTCATGATTTGAACTTAACAAAACTTAACTGTTATAACTGCTATATGCGCTCGAAATGTAGTCTCGACTTCAAAACACGGTTCCGTGAGTTCAGATAAAGTGCCAATACCAGGTGGAAACAAAGCGCGGTTCTTTTCAAGGTATATATAGCATGCTTAATAAAATCGCCGAGCGCTAAGCGCTCAGCATTTGAATTTAACAATACTTACCTGATATAACGTTTAGAAAAGTGCCTCGGTGAAATGAATATCAAATGAGGTTAATTTTACACTGATACACATCGCGCCCTGTTCGAACCTACCAAACGCTAAGCGCTCGAGATGTATTCTGAAAATCAAAACCCGCTACCGTAAGTGCAGATAAGGTGTCAATGTCAGGACAAAACAAAGCGCGGTTGCATATCGCGCACAGTTCGAACTGACCGAACACTAAGCGCTCGAGATTTAGTATAAAATTTAAAACATGCTTCTGTGAGTACAGAAAAGATGCCAGTGTTAAGAAGAAACAAAGCGTGGATAATTCCAGATATATATAGCGCGCCACCCTGACTAGCGAACGCTAAGCGCTCATGATTTAAATTTTACAAAACTTCACTACTATAACGTTGAGAAACGTGCCACAGTGAGATCAATATCAAACAATGTGAATCTTACATGAATATACATCGGGCGCTGATCGAACCGACCGAACGCTTAGAGCTCGACATGTAGTCTAAACTTCAAAACACGCTTACGTGAGTGCAAATAAAGTACCAATGCCAGGTAGAAGCAAAGCGTATTGCTTTGAAACATATATATGTAGCACGCTTCATAAAATTTCTGAACGCTAAGCGCTCAGAATTTGAATTTGGCAATACTTACCTGATATAACGTTAAAAAAAGTGCCTCAGTGAAATCAATATCAAATGAAGTTAATCTTACATTGATACACATCGCGTGCTGTTCGAACCTACCGAACGCTAAGCGCTCAAGATGTATTCTGAAAATCAAAACACGCTTCCGTAAGCGCAGATAAGATGCGTATGCCAGGCCGATACAAAGCGCGGTTATTTCAAAGATATTTATAGCGCGCTTCTCAAAACCGTGGAACGCTAAGCGCTCATCATTTACATTTGACAAAGCTTAACTGCTATGACGTTGAGAAACAAGCTTCGGTGAAATCAATATCAAAAGAGGTTAATTTTGCAATGATAAACATTGCGCGCTGGTCATACCCACTATGCTAAGCGTTCAAAATTTATTCTGAAAAAAAAACGTTTTTGTGAGTGCAGATAAAGTGCCAATGTCAGTATGCAGCAAAGCGCAATTAATTTAAGATACATATAGCATGCTTCTTGAAACCACGGAACGCTAAGCGTTTATGATTTGAATTTTACAAAACTTAACTGCTATAATGTTGAAAAACGTGCCACGGTAATCTTACAACGATACACATCGCGCGCTGGTCGAACCGACCGAGCGCTAAGCTCGACTTTAAGACTGAAACTCAAAACACGCTTCCGTAGGTGCAGATAAGGTGCGTATGTCAGGTTGACACAAAGCGTGGTTATTTTAAAGATATTTATAGCGCGCTTATTAAAACGGTTGAACGCTAAGCACTCATCATTTAAATTTGGCAAAGCTAAACTGCTATGAGGTTGAAAAATGTGCCACGGTAATCTTACAACGATACACATTTCACGCTGTTCGAACCGACCGAACGCTAAGCGCAAGAGATTTAATCTAAAATTCAAAACACGCTGTCGTGATCGCACATAAGGCGACAATGCTAGGTCAACACAAAGCTCGTTTTTTTATAAATAACATTCAAAATCATGCCTCGGTGAGATCAATATCAAATAATGGTAATCTTACAACGGTACACATCGCGCGTTCGTCAAACCTACCGAACGCTAAGTGGTCAACATATAGCTTAAAATTCAAAACACGCTTCCGTGAGTGCAAGATAAAGTGCCTATTTCAGGTCGACAAAATTAGGTCTGTAGGAACGATAACTGTTGATTCTCGCACTTCGCGCTCGATGTTGTATTTATCTCGCGCTTCGCGCTCGATTATGTATTTGCCTCGCGCTACGCGCTCGGTCTTTATAATTTCGCACATTCTTGCCCAAACATTTTGAAATTAAGACTCAAAACATCCACCACTGTAATTTTGTAATTGTGAATTCTCTTTCGTTAAAAGAGAGTTTGAGCGCACCTACGGCACGCGCCTGATGGCAATCGAACTCCGCACTCGGTCTTTGCATTTCTTCCGCATTCGGACACAGACCTTTTAAAATCAAAGGTGAACGGACCGACAACTGTAATTTTATGATTTTAAACTTTCTTTTGTTGAAGCTCTTTTGGCTCTAACGAACACATTCTCATCACGCATCTCGTGCTTCGCACTCGATCTTGTCCAATATGTCAACTTTTCTGCATTATACACAATACTTTTATAACAATTATAATACATTTTTATATAACTCTGCCTGGGATTGCTTATTTAAAAATCGCAAATTGTATTTATTATGATTATTTTTATATTTGTTTCCTATGTTGCTTTCAATTGTATTTTAAGCTGCGCTGAAACATGTATCATTTCAATCAATTTATATCATTACAATTGATAATATGCATAAACATTGAATCATACTAATTCTTATTTCCTTATTTTTATAATTTTTTTTATTTTTTTATATAGATTTTTTTATTCATTTTTTAAATATTTTTTTATATTCATTTTGAATATAATTTTTATGAGTAAAGCAAAAACTACGTATCCCATCAAAAATTATAGTTCTTTTTTACATGAATAAGCTTTGTCTCACTTTTTTCGTAGCTTGTGTCGATAGTCCAAAATTTATTTATTTTTAATGTTGTTTTTTACGACTAAACCAAAATTGTTTTTCTGAGTACTATGGATAGTTGTACATAGAATTTCGTAATCTTGAATAAATGTTGTTTCATAAATTGTTTGAAAGATAAAATTTTGAATTTTCAACTTTTCGACCGATTTAAAAAAGTTTTTATAATAATCTTGTAGGGCTTTCAAAAATCAACGTTTTTCTTCTCGACTTTTTTTCATATCAAGCGTTATATCTACAAAGCTTAGAACCAGGTCACGCAGAAGAAGTTTCACGCATTTATCGATAAACGAGCTTTTTTATAAATTCAATATTTGATCTAACAAACAATGCCATTATTACTAATCATTCGAATTCTTGCAATTATTATTGAATTTTTTCCAAAAACGCGATACCTGGAATTTTGTATTATAAATATTTCACATTCCAGCTTATTAAAGAATTGAAGTATAGATAAAAGTGAAACAATTATGTTGGACAGAGATCCCAAATTCCAGTTCTCAATGTTTCTTGACCTGCAATTTGAAGTAGTCTTTTGTTAATATAAGCAAAGTCGAGGTGAAAACATTAGGCATACATATATCTTCAAATCTGTCGATCCAATATGGCCCATACGTTGGCGCATGATCAATGGTCAGGAATAATGCATTTTTAACAAAAAAAACTTGATCTTTTACCTAAATATTTGAATTTTTAACCTACATTGATGAATATTCAACCACATAATCGAAATTTTATTCTAAAACATAATAAAACATAATAAACCTAAAAAACAACAAACACGCAATGAAAAAAGTTACACTTTTAACCTAATAGTTAAATTTTCAAGCCAGAAACTCAAAAAGATTCCAGTTGAATTTTGATCACCATAGAAATAGAAAAACAAGGCAAATTATTATAAATTAAAATTATTAGTCAAAATTATTATATCAGGGTGATCGCTCAACTTAATTGCCAAATTCCCTAATTTTCCCTTAGCCATTGATATTCAAATACCAGAATCTTAATCTTGTAACATTTTTAGTATAAAGTCTTTTGTAAAAATTATAGAACAGTTTCAATTAAGAAATTTTAGATCTATTATCCTTGACAGTTACACAGAAAAACGCATTTGTTAAATTTGTTTCAGCTCAAATTTCGTTGGTCTTACAATGTCTCAATAAGCGCTCAGCATTTGAATTTAACAATACTTACCTGATATAACGTTTAAAAAAGTGCCTCGGTGAAATGAATATCAAATGAGGTTAATTCTCATTCATTTACATGGAGAGCGAAAAACTGCAGAAGAAATAGTATTTTTCTCATTTTTTGCGTTATAAGCCAGTATAACACGCGCAAGACCTTAAATTTTCTTAGATTTGTTCTATCTAGGGGAAACGGTAAGCATATATAAATGCATATTTAAATGTGAAATTAAAACTTGTTTTATTTATTTAATAATTATTAATAATTTTTATTAAAGTGACAAAATATTAACTGGAACTGTTGAGTTTTTAAAAGAAACAATGGCGCCTTCATGTCATGAAACACATAGAGCGACGTCACCACCATTCAAAGCTGAAGAAAGTACATAGTCAGTTTGGTAAAAACAATCGGAATTATTAGTCATCCTCGTCTTTGGGCTGAAACAAAAGCGTTTACACTTTCACCAAACTCTCGCTCTCAGTCACCCCGTTTTTAGCCGTCCTAGTACTTCTGGCTCACGTATTTTGCCCTGGGAGCAGAGGGAGAGCGATTGCGACATTATATAAATATAGACATATTACAATTGGAAAAAAGTCAAGCGGCCCTCATATTTACGTTTCGATCCTCCCGAAACCAGTCCAAAGCTATTTGAAGGCAACCCCCAACACTCAAAGGAAAGCGAGAGTTTGGTGTATTATTAGTGATTTTTTTTCGAAGTGCTCAAATTACAAAGTTGCTCAGACTCGAGGTGTGAAAGCGAGAAAATAAGTTAATGTGATAAATGACGTTAACTCTTTGACAAATTTATTTAATTTATTAATTCAGACGAATTGTAAAATATATGCAATATTGGCAATATTGAATCCGGAAAACGTAATCTCACTTTTTTCATAGATGCTTTTATAAATAATTCCAAAAATTCTTCTATAAAATTTGTATAAAATTTATAATTACTTTATTTTATAATACTTGTTGATTAAATGAGCGATTTGGTTTTACGAGATTAAAACTGAAATACATCCCGAAACCGTTGAATATAAATAAATCAAGAGTTTTATGTTATCAGAAAAAAATATTTGTTATATTTTCTAATTGAAAATAAAAATATTTATTACTGGTTGAAGTGATCTTCGCAACAATATACTGTTGACTTTAAAGTTGTAGGACACATTTACCCCCATGAAGTTGGCTCCCCAGTGTTCACATTTTTTTAACTTTCTTTTTGCATACGTTTGTACCTCGTTTGTACTGTTTGTTCATCCAATATTTTCGTTTGTACCCTTCTGGTTACGAAATTAGGGGGGAAATTCAATTTGGGGAGCTAACTTCACGCATCCCCCCGAAATGCAAATTTATCCAATTTTCTTTTTGCATACGTTTGTACGTCGTTTTTACTGTTTGCACATCAAATATTTTCGTTTGTACCCTCCTGGTTACGAAATTAGGGGCAAAATTTATTTCGAGGGGGCGGGGGGCTAACTTCACGCATCCCCCAGAAATTCAAATTTCTCAAATTTTCTTTTTGCATGCGTTTTTACGTCGCTTGTACTGTTTGTACATTCAATATTATCGTTTGTACCATCTTGTTTGCCCGGTTAGGGGGAAATCAAAAAGGTACAAACGAAAATATTGAATGTACAAACAGTGCAAACGACGTACTAAAGTATGCAAAAAGAAAATTTGAGATATTTGAATTTCGGGGGGATAAGTGAAGTGAGCACCCCGAAATTAATTTCACCTCTAATTTCGTAACCAGATGGATCTAAACGAAAATATTGGAGGTATAAACAGTACAAACGACGTACAGACGTATGCAAAAAGAAAATTTAAAAAATGTGAACTTTGCGCGGGGGGGGGGGGGGGCGAACTTTATTGGGTAAATAATATGGCTGTTTCGTTTCAGTTTTTGTAATGACCCTATTTCCCGAAATCCACAATTTCCTTGAATTCCACGAATTCCTTGCATTCCGTGAATTTTTTCAATTCGATTGTTACTTTGAATTCCATTAATTCCATGAAAAATATCGTATCGCGCCCTGAGAAGTTTTACTCAAAAAAATCAGGCCTTCAAAAAGGGGGTGTCCCTACAGTTTTGTTCCTTAAAGAATCACAATAATTTTTTTAACACACCGCTACCCTAAACCCTACCTTCCAACACTTCGTTGGGCGGGATGGCACCCCTGTCACTGTTCACAGAAATAATATTGGTCCAATAGCTATACCTTCCCAGCACTTTATGGGGGCGGGAAGGCACCCCTATTATTGGTCAGAGCAATAAAGTTGATCAAACATCCAACTTTTTTCAACATCTCATGGCCGCGTGAATGCACCCCTGTGACTGGTCACAGAAATAATTTTGGTCAAACTCCTGTTCCCGCATTTCTCTGATTTATCTTCGGTGATTATTCACAAAAATTATTTCAGTTTCACCCCTAACCTTTTTTAATTTAACTAGCAAGACGGCCGATATTAAGGATCAACCAGTAGCAATAAACACATGAGAGGAAAATGAATTTTTATACATCTTTGCTTGCAGTCTGGGCTCTATTCTTAAAAAATATATTTTTTAAACCGGTGAAAAAATTATCGATACTGATCATTTTGTTTACCAGTACCATTATTTTATCGGTACCGGCTTTGTCACAACCAGGTAAAAATTATAATTCATTTTGTAAATACGGGGTCTTCCTTGCCCCAATGTTTAACATTTACAGTTTTCCGCTGGAACTTGCTTAAAAAATATTGAAATAATTTTTTCTTACACTCTAACTTTAATAATGTTGCGAATAATATCTAGGTCAATCCATTTCCTGTATATCAGAGTTGTAAGAAGGTCAAGCGATTTTAATAAAACTTGGTGAAGTGTATGTTTATATATATTTTTTAATTTTTAAAATTCAGGGAGTTACATGATCATTAATTTTCAGACCCGAGTTTTCTGAAAATATTATATTCCCAAACCGCAGATTAAATAATTATAATTTTCGGAGGTGTATAGTATAATTTATACATTTTTTCATGCAATTAAAAAATAAAATAGTTTTTTAAAAGGAGTTAAACATTTTTTAAAAAGTTTTTGACAAAATTTTATACTTGCGAGTGCACTTTCAACTTTTAAAATCTAAATATTTTAATTCTTTATCATTTCTTGCCTCGAGAAAAAATGTATAGCTCTCTTGAACTCCAGACACCAAGCATAGACCAAGAATTTTTTTAAGTTGACTGTATCAAGAATTATTATTCACACTGTTGATATATTTACTAATTTTGGCGCATGCATGGCCCGATGCTTGGTCCAATCATTGGCTTATAAATAGCAACCAAGTTTCCTATGCTTTTGAGATCATTGTTAGTCTTGAAACCAGTTATGGAACACGATGGCTGCTAACTCTTAGCATAAGTGTTATCATCTCAAGGTTTCGCAAATTTTGACCAAAAAATGGTGACAAATCTTGAGCCCGTTAAAAATTAATGCTTACCAGTATTACAAACTTCCAGGGCCAATGGTTGACATGTGCAATCTCTTATTAGGATTTGTTTAAAAAACATGTACATTATTAATAATTGTTTTCATAAATAAATTGTATGTACAATTTTTAAGTGTAACAATTTAAAGACAACAAGAAGTAATTTTTTGTTCTAATTTTTCTGACATGATGTTGCAAGGAATTGCAGGCTCAGTCCTGAATTTACTGAAACTCTAGTGTCGGCGAATTAAATTTATGGTTAAGATGTTTTTTTAGTTTTTGAAATTCAGGGAATTACAATATTTTGAATTTCAAAACACGAGTTTTTTTAAAACACCATATCTTCCAAATCGCGGACTAATTTATAGGTCACTTTAATACAACTCAACATACAAAACAATTTTTAAAAAGAGGTTTAAAAAATATTTGATTTAATGTTACGCTTAAAGCATACGTTACAAATTTTTGTATATAAATATTTATATTCCTTATAAGTTTTCGCGTTGATTACAAAAAAAATAAAAATTCTTTAACTTTCGGAGATATTAATTTCTTAGTCTCTGTGTAACAATTATCGGGGTTTCACTTGCGAACAGTTAGAGCACTGTCTAGATCGACTAATCAGGACTGGGCTACCCGAAAATTATGGAATTAAATTCATCATTTGAAGTGCATAAATCTTGACATTCGATAATACGGGGCTTTCAGAGCACTTTGTCTTCACTTGAATTCCTTTGTATTTACTTGAATTTTTTAAAAGTTGATATTGAATTCCTTTGAATTTATTTGAGTTTGTCAAATTGTAATTTTTCTAAATCTTGTGGATCGTCTGCAATTCCTTTAACAACTTTAAATCCTTTTGACTTCTTTTAACTTAATCGAAATCTTCTATATACCTTGGAATTCGCTGAATCGTCTAGATTCCGGAAATTCTTGTAATTCACGGAATTGAGAGAACTCACGGAATTAAAGGTATTCACTAATATTACGAGACAGAAGGTTTTCAAGAATTTAATGGCTTTCAAGGAATTCACCAAATTCACAGAATTCAAGGAATTTTGCGACTCTAAGCAATATAATGAATGCTGCAAACCTAAAGAATTCTATTATTTCACAGAACTCTAAAAATTCAATGAGTTCAAGGAACTCACCAAATGTAGGGCATTTAAGGAACTCACAAAATTCAGAAAATTCAAGGAAATGTGTGTAAATGTGTAAATGTACTGTTCATGCTAAAAAAGATAAAGGAACGTTTTTTCCGCTAATTTATTATTTACTTATCCGATATTAATTCGTACTATGCATACAACTTACATTTCCTTCTACCTCGCGTGTTTTCTTATAAAATTGAATGTTCTAAAATTGTTAGAGATAAATAAACTATAGAATTAATATTAAAACGGTGAAAAAAGTACATTTTCCAGCAGCTTTAGCTAAAAAAAATGTAATAGTTACTGATTGTTTAAACAATTAGTAGATTGTTGAAGTATCTATATTTCTCTTTACATATTAAAGATAACACTTGCTAATTGAAAAAATTAGTTATAAAATATCGTATTAATAAGCAAAAAACCGAAACAATGTTTCTCTGCAATACTCTAAGCTTACAAAATACATATCTCTAAAACTTTTATATTGTTAACAAAATTAACAATTATTTATGATAAATACATTTCTTTTTCTTATGATTTGAAAAGCCCTTCTGACTCATAAAATGGCATTATTTGCTAACTATATGCAAAAATATATTTTTTATCAATTAAAAATTATTTACAACATAATATAAAAAAATTCTATGTGGAATATCAATTATTGATAAATTAAAAAACAAAGTTTGAAAAAGTTTTAATTATCCTCAAATTATTGTAAAAGTTATTAGTGTGAAAATATCAAATGCAAATTTGACACTAGAGTCACTAGTCTACGTATTTCATATTTTATATATATGGAGTACACAACTTCTCATAGAATATATATATTATTTAACAATTTATCACAATTACAATGAAAATTACCCCTAGGAAACTTGAACATTTCAGAAAACAATAAGAATATATTTTTTAAACATTCATGTCGGCTAACGTTGCCAACTATTATTTCATTCTAACTAAAAACTGGACAAAACGTCGAAAATTAAAAAAAAAAACTGCAACTTCATATTACAATTCTAAGCGAAAATTGCTAAAAAATCAATTGCTTCCACAGTTCTTGTGAACATCTAATTGTCAGTATAAAGTAGTGTTTCATGTATTAGAAACAATTTTCTTAAAATATAATTAACCAAAATCATAATGGTTACAAAAAAACGCAAAACTCGTTTTATTTTATTTAATACTTTGTTATTTATTTATTTCGTTTTGAATACTAACAAATATTGTTTCTCCAGTTTTCGCGGTACTGCATATAAATAAAAAAACTAAATATTTTCAATCAATCTGAAAATCAAAATAGATTTATAATAGTTCACCTGCAAAAATTGTAACAATCTACCTCATACAAACAGCATAAAGTGGAAAATTTGGTTCCTTAAGGGCATGTGACACAAATAATTCCTATATTACCGACCTCACTTTTTCAGTTCACTGAATGTTTTTTTCAACCTTAGAATTTTTTTTGTAAATAAAATATCGAGCGATACCGATAGAATAGATAGTTGAAATTTCTTTTTTTACATCTGTTATTATTAAGATTTGTACTTAAACGTAGTTCTCTTTCGGCTCTTGCATTTCTCAAAGTTGGAGACCGATATTTTATGTATAAAACAAGTTGGAACGTTCAAAAAATGTCGAGGTTCAAAAAAAAGATAAAATAATTTTCAGTGAAGTTCCTACCAAAATGCTGTACCTAAACGTACTTTATTGTACTCTAATATATTTTCCATAGTTTCAGCTCTATATTTTATTTATAAAAAAAGTTCTTAGGTTTAAAAAAACATTCAGTGAACTGAAAAAGTGAGGTCGGTAATATAGGTATTTAGCTGTGTCACATGCCCTTAAGTTTCGGACAGAAAAATTCATACCAACCTAATACTTTCAGACGTTCTTTTTCTTATGATGAATTAACTTGTAGTATAGATTGGAAACCTGAATTCAAAGGAGCACAAATGGGCCAACTCAGGCCTATTTTTGCGGTCACTCTTTAAATAAAGGTTAGCCTCTTAATAATAAACCTTATTTCTCCAACTACGAGCTCGGAAGCTATCCTCACCACAATACTCTTTCGTTTGCTGAGTAGTGCAATACGACAACGTGTCGTGTTTCATGACTAGTGGAGGGCTAGTGGAGAGGGTACTTAAATTCGCGGAAAAGCTTCCTCTCCAGTTTATCAATAAGAGGCCGACCTGTAGCATCATTTTTCTCTAGGTGAAAGATTCCAGACTAAGAAAAGAAGAGTCTCACGAGTGAAATAGTCAAAACAAAAAAACATAACCACAGTTTTTTTGCATTAAAAAGACATAAAAATGTTGTAGAATTAAAAAGACGCACCAATTCTTTCTTAGGTTGAAAAAGCGGCAATTAGTGTTTACGGTTTAGCGTAAGAAAAAATATATAAGTACAGGTTTTAGGAAAAAAATAAACGTATCAACATTGAGTCATTTTGTAAGGTGATTCTAATTTCAAATAATATTATACAGAGGGAATCAAATGTTCATGGTCATTAATTACCAGCTTCAACTAATATGTTACTTAAAATTATAAGTCATAAAGTACCTTGAAGGTGAACTTTTTATCTCCGATACAGGTGAAATAATCTATCTCTAGACGGAAAAATTGGTCCTTAAGAAAGTCACGAAAAAATTGGCTAGGTCTCGGATATGAGAAAAACGTATCGGATGTTCATGTATTTTCGTGAATAATCAGCGAAATTCGATCAAGAATTGACGAACTCGATGTGGAAACTCTAAAACGGTCCATCAATTTTTTTTCACGCGAATAATAACAAAAATATTACGATGGATTGGAAAAAAGATTCTTATATCACTTACGAACTTGCCTAAGAAATCTGAGAAATAGTGGGTAGGTCCCACGGGAAGTGTGCGAGTGAGCGCAGAGTTAAACGATTTTTTCTAAAAACTGTATTTTTCGAACTGGCACCCTCGATATCGCCAAATTTATCCAACAAATTCCGTCAAAGTTTTTTTGGTACACTTAGTATAAATGTAGTTCTTTCTTGAACTTAAATTTACCTGATCTATCAAGCAATTGTTTTATCAACTTGGAATGGTCACGAAACACCAAAATTTAAAAAGAAATTTTCAAAAGCTTGTCAAATATTTAATTTGAAATATTTTTCAATAATACCAGTTCCAGCGATTACTATTAACTAACAGATTAAAGTTCCTCTTAAATTTTTGGTTTTTGATAAGCAAAACTTCCGAAATTATGAGTACCATGAAGGAGCTTTTTTCTAGATGGATGGCTAAACAACATTGCAGATTGTTATTGACCGAATAATTTTATCATTATCGGCGTAATCGGTCTCCTGCGTATGACAGAACTGAGGCGTGCAGATCCATGCAGACTAGCGTCTTCATAAGAGAGCTTGTAACTCACGCAGCAAGCTGCATTTCGTCGTCTGATTATTAATGTTTCGAATTTTGGAACGAAAAGAAACGATGCAACTAGGATGTGGTTCCCTATGGGGTCGACAAGTAATCTCAATTGAGGCCGAACCCCTATAATTTCTCGTTCTCAAAATCGTTTATCCTTGTTTCCTTTGTTTCTCGTGGTGATAAATTATATCCATAATTCATAACGTGAAGGCGAGTTGGCAGTAGAAGCCAAATTTAAGAGTCATCATCAATTGCTGACCAGTGATGTTTTTCACATTTGATCGTAATAGCTTAAAAAAACTCGAAGAAAGATTTGTTTGCTTGCTTTAATTTCAACATCGTGTCAGTATTTCGAACTATGAAAATTTCGACACGCGTTCTAATAAACTAGCTGGCGTTAAGTAGGTTTTAAATATTTTTCAACGTGACCTAGCATTTCTGTGATTTATTTCTGCATAGCGTTATTTATTATGATTTATTCTGAAAACAAAGAGCACTTAAGTGTCTATTTCAGATTCTAAATTTGATAAATAGGGTATGCTGATTTAGTAGATAGTTTTAAAAAAATTAATAAAATAGCGTTCTAATGAAAAAACATTTATACAGCATCTTTTTTATCATGTCACAATTTCTTTGTAAGCATATAGTACTCGCTGAGACTCAGACAATATGTTTTGAAACTTTTCAATCAGACTATTAGTTTAATTGTTACAAAATTAGAAATAAACACAAACTTTTAACGTCTCTATGTACGAATGTGCGTGACAGCATCGAATCATGACAGCGGGTAAACTTGGAGGCTGTGGATTTCAAATTTTGACTAAACCCTCTCGATAATGTATTTACCTCGCGCTCCGCGTTCGTCTTTGGATATTGCTTACACTTGTGCACAGATTTTTTAAAACTTAAAGTCAAAACATCAACAACAGTAATTTAGTGAAAGTGAATTTTTTTTGTTAAACCTCCTTAGGCTTTAACGAATGCATTCTCATCACATATCTCATGCTTCACATTCAAATTTGTATCTCAACTTTTATATAATTTCCAGAAATGTACATTATTACAATTCATAACATGCATTGGTATTAAAACAGACGTAGTTTCATTGTCTTAAAAAAATGCGCATTCTTTAAAAAACTTTGTTATTAAACATTTTACTGCAACATCTACCGGTTTTCCAAAAACTGAATTTACTCATTTCCAATTTATTTTTACGTTTAAACATAGCACATTCGATCGAAACACCAACCTTACCTTTTTTCAACTTTTAAATTAAATCCCCACCTTAGTGACCAACAAAACTTCGATTAGCGAGGGTTTGGGGGCGGGGGTGGGAGGCGGTTAGTTTCAACCAAGAGTCGTAGCTAGCTGGTTAGTGTTTTCTGCTAAGAATTTCAAACAACCTTCAGCATTTTTGTGATAGATGGGAGTTCATATGATCTCATTCTCACATTCCCGGCCCACAGTGGGTAAAACATTCCATTTTTGGTTCAAAAAAACGTACAGCCCACAAATATTAAGCGATTTGAACAAAAAAAATTTCAAAAAAGCTGTTAAGATTTCGAAAAGAGTTATCGCGCATGATTTTTCAATTAGGTTTTCAATTTTTTATAAATGAACAAACAAATATGACGAAAAAATGGCCATTTTATCTATTTGACGTTCACACTGCTATTCAAGAACAGGAAAAGTGCTTAAATTGGCCTGAGTTTCATGAAGTAATATTAGCTGAGGATGTTCCCAT
>NC_046662.1:53757082-53763036 GCF_010883055.1 Belonocnema kinseyi | reverse complement strand
GCAAGAGACATTTTATGAACAAATGCATGAGTCAGGCATTTTTCGACAAAAATTTTTTTTTTTGGAGTGCATTTTTTTAAATTCAGAACTTTATGATATTTGCAGAAAATTCATAATTTTTTAAAATTTTATGATATTTTAAACAAATTTAATAATTATTCGGGCCTTTGGCGGTAGAAAAATTCGGTTTCTTCAATGCCAGTCTTTGCAGATGGAAAGTTAATAAGAGTTTCAGCAACAATCATAATAAGTTGATAAATTTTATTATTTCTTTAAATGTATTATTATTTAATTATATTATTTATTATTTTATTATTTCTTTAAATTCGTTTTTTTTTCTATGTCAACAGATTTAATTAGGATGTCGAAAAAAATAAATTTTCCATTGACAGATGCTTGCATAATGAATTTGTTTATTAAATTTGTTTTTAAAAATATATAAAATGTATCAATCCATTACGAATTTTGCTGAAATCATCATGAACTTCCCAATTAAAACGACTGAAATGAAAAAAAAACTAATTTTTCCGTCCACAGATGCCCGAATAATGCATTTGTTTATTAACTTTGTTTTAAAAAATCATAAAATGTGTCAACTCATCATAAATGTTGCCGAATTTATTATAAAGATCCCGATTAAAAGTCTGATATTGAAACGAAAAAGAAATGTTCCGTCGATATATGGCCTAATAATGAATTTGTTTATTAAATTTGTTTTTAAAAAATCTTAAAATTGATAAAAAACTTATGAATTTTTCTAATATTGTCATAAAGTTCCCAACTGAAAAGACTGCCAGTGAAAGAACCGAATTTTTCTCTCGACAAACGCTTAAGTAATGCATTTTTTATTACATTTATTTACAAAATCATAAGATTGATCAAAAAATTATCAATTTTAGTAAAATTATCATAAATTTCTGAATTGAAAAAAATTGTACATTAAAATTGTATTTATTCTAAACAATTATAATCAGAAAAGAAATTTTTTTACATAATATTGTTTCAATTCCAATTTCTTGCAACATAATTTGAAAAAGGTGTATTTATGAAAAATCGTAGAAATCATGTTTTCAACAAATAATTTGTTGAGAACAAATTTTTTTTTGTATATTATCTAATATTAGAATATCGTTAACTAATGCTATTTTATGCAACTTAAGCGAATCCAAAAATAAGGCTGGAAAACTCACTAAGATATCTTATTAGCTTTTTTTCCGATTTTTTCTGTCGACATTGGTAAAAATCTGTGGGCTGTACCTTATTCAGAACC
The DNA here is from genome assembly GCF_010883055.1 of Belonocnema kinseyi. Classification (NCBI taxonomy): domain Eukaryota; kingdom Metazoa; phylum Arthropoda; class Insecta; order Hymenoptera; family Cynipidae; genus Belonocnema; species Belonocnema kinseyi. The sequence goes on along the minus strand of NC_046662.1, from coordinate 53,761,766 downwards.
AAACCAGTCATTTTTCTTCCCAATGCTCTATATTTTGTTTGAATCGTGAAAAATTACATTAAGAACATTAAAAAAATAGAAATTTTTTGAAAAACCATACACGAGACGAATAGAAAAATTGAAAAACATTAGGTGTGATGAGAATTTGCCCAAGCAGAGAGCTGATTTTTTATCGTTAATATCGTGTTTCACGATGAAAACATAAAATACAGATGCTATCAAAAATTATGCATAACAAATTTGTAGATCTTTTTGAAATACACAATTTTTTATCAGTCATCTTTTCATCCATTTTAACATTTTTACCGCAAAATGTAATTTTTTATTTTTTATTCTTCTTTTATTCTGTCAAAATTTGAATTTTCAACTTTTTAAGAAAAATCAAAAAGGTGTTAAAACAATCTAGTAGGGCATTGGAAAGGGAACATTTTTGTTCAATTGACTCTCTTCCATATCATGCGTTATTTGACTTAAAATCTTGATTTTCGCGTGTTTTTTGAAAATTTTAAAATGCTACAACTGTGGTAAATTTTGGTTTTATAAAAAAACTTATCAGGATAAATTGTTCGTCTAATTGAATGCTATGAATATGCGTCCAGGCAATTTTTTAATTTAAAAAAAAGTGGGCTCAAAAATTTCAAAATGGAACGTATAATAAACTTGGCCTTTATTTTAGGACACTAAAAGAGTACACGAAAGGCCAATTCAATCTGTCAATTCTATCGAAAGTTATCGTGCCCATATACTAAAAATCTACATACACACGCACACACAGAAAGACGCATTCGTAAAAACCTGTTTTTCGGATTCAGGGGGTCTGAAAACGTGGAAATTTGACCAAACCGTTGGGTGAGGGGGGAGGGGTCAAATTTTACACAAATTCTCTTGATGAGAATGTAAAAATTCATTAATTTTCCGTGAATAATGTTTTGATACTTCTGTTTGTGGTTTTTTTTGTGCAAAATAGCATTAAGAACATTTAAAAAAGTGAATTTTTTGAAAACCCACAGAGACGAAAAAGAAATTAAAAAACATAAGTTGTGATGAGAATGTGCTCACGCAAGGGGCTAATTTTTTATTGTTAATATCGTGTTTCACGATTAAAACACAAAATAAACATGCTATCAAAAAGTTATCTACAGTAAGTTTGTAGATTTTTTCGAAACGCACGTTTTTTGTTTCGTCAACTTTTACACCCATTTTGCACATTTAAACCGCAAAATTTAATTTCTTATTTTTCATTCTTTTTTATTCTGTCAAAATTTGAATTTTCAATTTTTTTGAAAAAGTTAAAAAGTTTTTTAAACGATCTAGCAGGGCATTGGAAAAGGAACATTTTTCTTTCATTGACTCTTTTCCATATCATGCGTTATTTGACTTAAAATGTTGATTTTCGTGTGTTTTTTGAAAATTTTGTAAATGCTATAAATGTGGTAAATTTTCGTTTTATAAAAAAAAGTCACTGATATAAATTGTTGGTCTAATTGAATACTATGAATATCCGTGCAGACAATTTTTCAATTTTGAAAAAAGTGGTCTTAAAATTCTCAAAATACGCTCACTTTTTGAATTTCCACCTAAAATGGCTGGCTAACGAACTTGACCTTTATTTTATGACACTAAAAGAGTACACCAAAGGCTAATTTAATCTGTCAATTCTTTCAAAAGTTATCGTGCTGACAAACTAAAAGTCTACAGGCACACACACACAGACAGACAGAAACATTCGTAAAAACCTGTTTTTCGGATTCACGGGGTCTCAAAACGTGGACATTTGACAAAAACGGGGGGGGGGGGGCAAATTTTACATAAATCTAATACTTCTCTTGATGAGAATGTAAAAAATTTAGGATCATTGTGCTTAAATCTTAAATTTGTGGTTTATTCTGAAATGATCTATTTATATTATTCTTTTTTTCAAAAAGAAAAAGAAATAATCCAAAAAAATTAATGTATTTTTAAAATTGCTTACAATATTTCAAAACCATCTCACTTTTCGGCTAATTCAAGACAAAAATATCTCATTGAAAGAAAGGCGAAAAAGGAAAAAAATCAACCAAAATCAACCTCTCATTTTTTCCTTTGCCATATATAAAAAAAAGGTTGAATAATCTTATTATGTGCCACTGATTACCTTAACGCTAATTGCGCCTTTTAAACCATGTTAAAAAATAATTTGTTTTCATTTTCAGATTGAATTTGATATCTAGTTTTTGTATTGATTTTTGAATATTTGACAGTGATTGATAGTGATAAAAAGGTTTCTTGGGGCAATACTTTTCTCTCTAGAAAAAGTTGTATGGAATTATTTGATGAATCTGGCAATGCCTTACGAATTTTTTATATAAGATATGAATGCTAGTCGGTCTCAATACAGCACCAAGTATTTTTCGAAAGTGTTATGTGCATTAGAATCAAAAATCAAAATAATTCAAAAATATTCTTCGGATGTTAATTTTTTTGTCTCTTAGTTTCTTCCTCTATTTTCCAGACTGCGTGTGTGCCTTTCAATAGGATTTTGATTAGTGTGACGTACTGAGTAAAATATTGGATTATAATACTCACATACATACACAGGAGTTTGGTCATTATAATTTTGTAATTCTAATATTAGATATAATTTGTAAATATCACTTATAATGTTTGTTATACAATTTTCACTTTTTTAATAATAAATGCCAAATTAGATAAGGTAACCTATTTCAAAGACGGAAAAGTACATACGTATTTATTTGTTATTGAGTGCAGATATAGTGAGAGGTTCTTTTTTTTAACACTTTTCCTTTTTCTCCTTCCTTTTTCGTTTGGCTATTTTTATCACTGAAGAACCAAAAATGTGAGTATTTTGCAAAACTTTTTATTGATGATAAAAAATTTTCATCATTATTTTACATAAAATAACTCCTGATGAAATAGATTACATTCCAATTCAGAATGAAAAAAAGGTATTAGATTTATTTAAAAGTCAAGTATCGCCGATTTTATTAAAACTCGACGTCTAACATAATTTGAATTAAGGTTTTTGAGTGAAAAAAATTAAATCAAAAACTTCAGTCTTATTTTTATTTTTTCCTTTTAAAATATTTGTCTTTTGTTCTAAATTTTAAATATTCGCAGAAATAAACTTCAAATGACCTCATGGGGATTAGAAAAATACAAAATCAAAGAAGCTTTGATAACAATAATAAATCGGAATTTATATCTTTTAATTTAATTTTTATCACACTACGGATTGCACAGAATCGAATATTAAATTTTTTTCTTTTGAATTAATGATAAGCATGCTGTAGAGAATCTTTACTTGAAACATCTTCAGTAAACCTCCGTGAAAATATTAGATAATTATCACCCACACGTCATTCCTTCAGATCTGTTGCCGTCATACATTCAACTGCACTGCTTGTCATATTTATATTTACTCGCGCATGACTGTTATTTGTCAAAAAATTTGAAAACTCTGTAATATTATCCTAACCACTTTTGAATATTCGAAAAAAATTTTTAATTCAAATTTTAAGCGCACAAACAAGTCGAAAAAAACCATTACATATAAAAAAATGTTTTGGATATACAACCTTAAGTAATGGTCACTTTTTCTTTAAATAACTTTTTAGTCACTTTTAGATCATTTCAAATTATTTGAAAGAATGTGAAATATTTTTATGCATTTTAAAAAATTCCAATCATTTTCACAAGATTTAAATTTACAATGAATTACGAAGGAATTATTAAAAATAACCTGAGCGCGATTTCTGAAGTATTTATTTAGAAAAACTAAGGGATTTATTAGCATTCATAACTTTTTCAAGAATGTCACGGTGTTTTGGACAAACACAAATATTCAGGTCAGTTTCATTGAGATATGGAAATACTTATTAATAAGGTACAAAGTGTAAATTATTGGACAAAACTAGAGCCTACTTCGAGTTTTCTATGAAAAGGTTCAAGTGATATTATTTGTTCAAACAATTTCAAATTGATTTTCACTATAATTATTACTGTTGACAATCATAAGCTGCGTATATCATTCCAGAAAATAGTAAACTTCCACGATTTACGGCCCATACATTTTGTGGAAACAAATTAACACAGAAGGAAGCCTTCGGAACAAATAACACACTGGTTTCGTAATATAATTACTACTTACATTTATTTTTCTGTGTCCTGGGATTAGGAAAAGTATTATTTTTTGAAAGTAGTGGTGCAACGATTGCAGAAAATGGTTACTTTCTAACCCTATTTGCTTACCTACAACTATAAATGTGCGTGGATGAGAAAAATTAATCCTTGGTTGAAAGTTTAACTATATTGTCGAAAATTCATTTTATTATTTGAAGATGGAACTTGTTTATGAAAAATAATTTTCTTCCAAAGGAAAATCGATTTCTTTACTGAACGTAGAAGTATTCCATTCTTGTCTATAATTGATAGTTTTTATTGAGATGATGTTTGTCCTTGATGATGTTTGTTTATTTTCTGAACAAATAATAAAAAAAAGGATATAAATAATAAATGATGAATAAAACGATTCTGTAGACATTTAAAATAGTCAGAGAAAAATCGCTTCTTTCTCAGCCGTTTTCAAGATATACAGTCTGTCAAGTTAAAGCGTGGGTGGCTTTACTCGCAGTCGGTAAGGTGTATCGACATGATTTTGGTGTCAAAATATTAAGAAGAGCTCCCT
>NC_046662.1:53755463-53756982 GCF_010883055.1 Belonocnema kinseyi | reverse complement strand
AGGGAGCTCTTCTTAATATTTTGACACCAAAATCATGTCGATACACCTTACCGACTGCGAGTAAAGCCACCCACGCTTTAACTTGACAGACTGTATTATCAATATTTTATAGATGTTTGTCGATGAGATTAGAAAACAATATCATATTACATTTTTTTCTGTCAACTACACGCTACTGATAAGGGGAAATTATTTAATATTCAAAATAGGACGTTGAAAACGAATAATCGATAAAAATATTACAATTTATTTTGATATTTTAATTCTTTTTTCTAACAAACAATAATTGTTTTCTTTTTCATAAAAAAATCTAAAATAAATCATAAATTGCGCTTTACAAGATAATGATGCAAAGCGACTGCAAAAAAAGCTAACATCTCCGAAAGTTAAGTTAGTTTCGGTTTGACTTTTCTTTTCCTTTTCAAATTATTTCATATATATTTCAAATTATTCGAAGGACCATATAGGGATTGGCGAAAGATCAAAGAGCAGAAGCCTTGATCACCATAATACATTAAAATTTTTGATTTATCAATTAGTAAATTTTGACTATTCAAGTGAAGGATTTTTGATTAATGAATTAGTAGTTCCGCCACCGTCGGCCATGGCGATCTGTGGTGCTCTAAGTTTAATTTTGACTAATTAAATTTGTTAGAAGAAAGTAACCAATTCAATTAGTTATTTTTAACCAATTATCAGTTACTGAGTTCTTGCTTCTACAATTGGTCAAATTTGATTGCAAATTAGTTAAATTTAACCAATTCAGATTTAGGGAGTAATCGTCCAAATTTTGGATCTCTGCTTATTAACGGATATTTACGATTCAGCACACACAGAGTGCGAAAATCGTAAAATTTTCTCGGCGTCGGTCTTTATGTTCGTGTACATGAATATTGTGGTTACGCTAAATGTTAAAGGATTCTTCTAATCGAGTCAGCCTTTAGTAACATTCTTTAGGGTCCCAAAATGAAGGACAAATTCGTTGAGGAGTAAAAATATTCTGGGATTTTGGAAAAATCGATTTTTCTGTTGGTTCAAACAATACTTGCAGAAGTACATATTTTTTTTTAATTAATGTGAACTTGTTTCTTTATGAACAATTTACTGCATATTGTTGTTGATAATGAATTGATACATTTCTTCTACAGTTTACATTGGAAATAAAGCCAATATCAATTTTTTTAGACAAAAGCGCGCAGGATGTAAAAAATGCATACAAAAATTCAATTTGTGTAGCAATTATTGTAATGTTTGAAACAAACTTTTGTAGGGTTTTAAATAATATCCTGGAGTTTCAGATAACATGAAATGACTTTATTGTGAACTTATCATTATGAAACTGTCTAAATTTCAAATATTCGCAGAAATGAAATTTGAATGGCCTTACGTGGTTCAGCAAATAACGAAAGCGTAGAAGCTTCGATACAGTCTGTCAAGTTAAAGCGTGGGTGGCTTTACTCGCAGTCGGTAAGGTGTATCGACATGATTTTGGTGTCAAAATATTAAGAAGAGCTCCCTC
>NC_046662.1:53707724-53755363 GCF_010883055.1 Belonocnema kinseyi | reverse complement strand
GGGAGCTCTTCTTAATATTTTGACACCAAAATCATGTCGATACACCTTACCGACTGCGAGTAAAGCCACCCACGCTTTAACTTGACAGACTGTAAGTATAATCAGTTCGAGTTTATATCTACTAATTTAATTTTGGTCACACTACGGATCATAAAGAATAGAATATTTGAGATTTTCTTTATTGCTGTTAAATTAATGATACACATGCTGTAGAGAATCTTCATTTGAAAAATCTTTAGTAAACCAGCGTGGAAATATTGGATACTTATCACCTACATGGCATTCCTTTAGTTCTGTTGCAGTCATTTTGTCAACTGCACCGCTCATCATATTTATTTTTACTCGGGCCTTACTGTGATTTGTCGTATATATTCCACGAAGAAACCCAGTATACTCCAGTATTGCATAAACGTCACCATTGGATGTTGATAACACAATATGTTCTCGACTTGGCACCGGCACATAGGTACCTCCAATTAGCAATCGAATTGGTTTATTGGCAGGAATAAAGTATCTTCGAAATTCTAACCGCTGGTTTTCATTTTCCTGAGGAATAAGCCGAACATATCCAAGTTTTTCAAGCGTAAATCCAAGTACTGCATGAGAAGGAGGCCTGCCCGGAGGAGAAACGGACCTCACATTAAAAGGCTCTTCCTGAGTAGAAATCCGGTCAGGTAAATGTTGTCTGGCCGAAGAAGAAGAACCAGGATTGCGTTGCTCATTAGGATTCCGTTCGGGATGTAGTGAATCGTAATTTGCAAAGGTTTTTTTAAAACTGTTTGGGAAGATTGGGTGATTTTTTCCTACTGGACAATCCTTAGTTTCGTTTGGGGTCAATCTATCAATCCTGCCGCTCATGATATTTATTTTTATTCGCGAATAATTTTTATCGATCTGATGTATGCCACGAAGAATATCACCATTATCCAGTATTGCAAAAACGTCACCGTTAGATGTTGATAATACCATATATTCTTGATTTGGCGAAATTATATAGTTCTTATGATCTATTCTCATTCGAAATTCTTTATTGGCAGGAAAAACGTATCTTCGAAATTCAAATCTCTGGTTCTGATTAGTGCAAGGAATAAGTCGAAGATAACCAAGTTGTTCTTCTGCAATTCCAAGTGCTCTATCTGGAAGAGGCCCAGCGGGAAGAGACCTGGACCTGGCATGAAGAGGAGACTCCTCATGTTCACTAAAAGGATTCCATACAGATTGTAGCGAGTCATGATTTGCATAAGTTTTGATAAAACTGCTTGGGAATGTTGGGTGTTTTCTTCCTAACGGGCAAAGCCTCATTTCGTCTCGGGTCATTTTATCAAATGCGCCACTTATAATATTAATTTTTATTCTCGAACGACTTGTATTTGTCGTATAGATTCCACGAAATATCCCAGTATACTCGAGTATTCCGAAAACTTCACCACTAGATGTTGATAACACGATATACTCTCCGCTTGACATGGGTACGTATGTATTGTCTTCTTGTCGCAGTCTAAATGGTTTACCAACAGAAAAAAAGCATTTTCGCAATTCGAATTGAACGCTCTCATTAGCACGTGAAATGAAACGAATATATCCAAGTTCTTCAAGTGAATATCCAAGTATTTTAATCGACGCAGGCGATCTATTAGGAGACTTGGACCTGGCACGAACAAGAGCCTCCTCTGTAGAAGGCCTGTCAGGAGAATGTTCTTTGCCAGCAGAAGATGAAGATGGGCCAGGATTGCGTACACGAAGAGGATTACCGGTGGACTGTGAACTACATTCTGCAAGAAGAAATACAAGTGTCTTTTATCAACACATATTTCTAGAATATCTTTGGCCGTGTTTAATGCTTCTTTGCTGGAAATATTATGCTAATTCAATTAAAGTTACAGGCAATTATTCTAAAATATAATAGCTCCCCATAGTACATTTTCGTATCAAATAAACATATATTTTATGTAGAGGATGGTTGCATACACACCTTCACAACCCTAAATACAATAAACGATTTTGTATCATACGAAAATCGGCAAAGAACCAACAGATTTAAGTTTATGCAATTTTTGTCGAATAAGAATTTGCTCAGTTTTTAGTAGCAAGTAACACTAAACCGTTATTGTAAATATGCCAAATAAAGAATTTAATTGGACCTATTTCAAAATTCTGTGAAAAACAGTTAAGCCTCGAAATTTTCGTTAACTTTATTAAATTTATTTTAATTCTTCACAACTCTGAAGAACATCACACACATAAATTGTTTTAACATGTTAGTCACTTTAACTTAATTGATGTTAATCTCAGTCTTGTTTTAGGTATATTTTTAAATTTGGATATAAAATATACTTTTACATTAGGGTTTGTTTTCAATCATTAGTATTGAAATTTACTTGTATGCTGAAATAAATAAAAGATGCAACTTATTTGACGCATTGGAAATCTTGATAATGCTTTAATCTGAAAATTAATTTAATTCCTATCATTCTACTTGTTCAGAAATAAACGATGGTTGTCGCTATGTCAAATGTTTGATTTTCATTTACGAAAAATAGGTTTTAATTCGTCCAATATAAGCCTTAGAATTAAAAAAATAATAATTAGCTTATCCAAAAGTTTGGATAAATCTGGTATCCTAATTTACAGCTCAAATTCACTCATACTTTGTCGCTTTGGCGTTGCTGATAAGATTGAAATGGCCACCTGTTTCTAAGATGCCACGATAGTTGACGTCATACACAGAGAAAACAAAGTATTATTTCGGGTACCGTTTCTGCTATTACAATAAGATTAAGAACAAAGCTTCTTACGTGGTATTGAAATTGAACCACTGATGGGAAGCCAGAATAGTCTTTTTGCACTAAAAGTAACAGCATGAAGTTTTCTTATGCAAAAGAGGACACGAAAAGAATTTTATCGTAATAAAAGAAATCTCTAGTTGCTATAGTATGAATATTCAAATGGCAGTTAGATGACTACACGGATATTATATTATCATTATTATAATTATATTCACCAATAGCAGTAAGGATGACAGCCAAAGTGAAAACAAAAGCGCAGACCATCCTTTTTTAGTAAAGTATATAAAAACTGATTAATGCTTCGGTGGACAATTTTGTTACTAAGTGTATCTAAGAAATATTTCGTTTCATCACCAAAGTAGAAAATATATACATAAGCCGTTGTTATGTCACATATATATGTGAGATAACGACGTTGTCGGTTTTAAGATTATCCTTCGCAGATAAAGGCATCAATCCACATTTTTTATTACGAACGTTATAATTATGACATTATCATTTTAAGTCAAGGTTATAGTTTTGATGTGAAAATTGAGTATGGCTTATTTTATTGACGCTTGTAGCGTCCACGTTTTCTTTTCTGCTGCCCTGGGTCACTTTGAATCATTTGATTTTCGCGGTGCTGTCAGTAAGCAGGAATTCTAGCATTCGTATGAGGGTAAGTCGCGTGATGTCCTCCATTTTGGGAACAGCAATTTTTCTCTGTTCATTTGTCACCACCTGTTGTTTAATAGATTTCAAGGCCTGGAATATTAACTCATCATTTCCCCTCTTTGATGTTTGATCAGTGAGTATTGCGTAATAGATAATTCTGGTAGTCTGCTTAAAATTTCGTTCTGCATCAGGAAACCCAAGGGAATGTCGCATTTTCGCTGTTTCAACTTCCTTCTTGTTTTGCTGTAATAGACCTTCCTTGCCACCAAATATTTCTATAGCTTTATTCAGATACTTATTCTTTGATCGGATGCTAACATCACAGGGCAGCATGATTGTGTAAACGTCTGGTTGGGATTCTTTGCCGTTCGTTACATTGCTCGCATTAATATTTGGCGTTCAACGTTTTTGTTTTTAGCAGCTTTATCTGATCTTCCTGCATACTTCTTATTTGTCTGCGAAGAGCGCAATAGCGCTGCTAATATCGCAGAGCTCTGTATTAGGCTTGTACGAGCCGCTGATCACGTTCTCATGTTCTTTTGTGAGCGCCAACATTTTTTCAACAACGGGCGAAAGAGCACATGCATCAGTTTCACTGTAAGTAGCTTCTTTTTCAGGCGTTCCTCTCCTTCTTTTTGGTTTAGGTGTATGGGCTAGCTGAAGGCTAGGTACAGTTGAAATTTCACCGACTAAAGGTAGGTAGGTAGGTATGAAATGTAGGTAGGTAGGTAGATAAGTAGGAAGGTAGGAAAGGTAGATAGGTAGGTAGGTAGATAGGTAGGTAGGTAGGCAGGAAGGAAGGTAGGAAAGGTAGATAGGTAGGTAGGTGGGAAAAGTGTGAAGTTGGAAAAAGGTGTCTCTACTTAAGGGTGTCCCTACCTAAGAGTGTTCCCGCGTTGTCGTCGCGGTAGGGCTTGATCTCTCCTCTAATGACTTCGGCGGCTATGCTGGTAGTAGCGTAGCTACCGGTATGGCCTCCCAAGCCAGACAGGCAAAGAAGGCAGAGAAGAGGGACTAAGAGGAACTCTTAGAGGAAGGAACCCCAAAATCAAACAAAAAATGAAGGGTGTTGATAATACAAATATACCCTAAGTGAGGAAAGATCTTACCGTCGATTTCGATCGAGTGCACGCCCCGGTGGTCGACGCCGGTTCCGCGGATTTTAGAGGGGGGGGGGGCAATCACACAACTTGTCGGTAGAGGAGATGAAAGTTCTGGCAGCTATGGACTCTTCGAAGAGGACATCTCAAGGACCCACTTTATAGACGAGGAGCAGTCCTGAAGAGTTAAGCACAGCATTGCCAACAAAAGCAGTGGAATACCTTGACTTCTTAGAGCGAGTAACTAAAGAAGTGTTTAGGCTGGAGAAACTACTGGATACGGCGAATAAACCAAAAGAGGATTTATACGATATTAGGAATAATTTGATGTATTAGGTGAAGCTGGTAGGCCTCAACAGCACAGCTACCTGGGTCAGACAGGTTAGCGCATGCTCTAGAACGAGTACCTCCGTCAACTGCTTAGAAAAGTCAGTGATAATTACGAGAAGCTTCTAGCGAAGAAACAAGTGAAAGGTGAGACTGCGAAACAACAGGAGAAAACTTTAAACGGTGCTCCTGAAAAGTAATCTCAGGCGAGAGAGCTGGGAGACTTTATTCAGGTCGAAAGCTTCGAAAGACGGAGGAAGGAGAAAAAAAGAGAAAGAGGAAGATGCTACTTTTCGCAAAGTTGCCGAAACTAGCAAACCAAAGGTTAGTAAAAGGAAACAAAAGAGGAGAACTCGCGGCAAGGCTCTTATCATTAGGTCCGCCCCTGGACAGACGTATGCGAGCATCCTGAAGGATGTCCAGACGTCTGTCAAGCCCAAAGAACTTAATGTCGATGTCAAGATCATCCGGCAGACCAAGGCAGGAAAGGTTCTCCTCGAAGTGAGAGCCAAATGAAAGGAGAGAGCTTTGGCGATGCTCTAAATAGAGTGTTGGGAAATAAAGGTAGTGTTAGGGGTTGCATCCAGGCCTTCGTAGAGTTGGACGATGCGCCAGCCGCCAGATTAGAGAAAGTGGGAAAATGAAAGGTGGTATGGGTAAGCTGCAGGTGAAAGCATTGACTGCGGAAACTCTGTGCTACCGTTGCCACGATTTTCGCCACATAGCCCGGGACTGTAAAGGAGAAGACCGGAAAAAAATTTCCTGGCGTTGCGGTCAGGAAGGACACAAGTCGTCAATCTGCCAAAACCTGGCAGAGCTTATGTCTACTCCCGGCAGACCTCACTCTGATGAGGTATTTAGACGAACGGGTATTCATTGAGTCTTTCGTTCAAAGTAACCACCCCCCTAAGCTATGGGTGTAATGTGATCGTGCCCATGGCACCTCAGCAGCTAGGGGTTAAGAAGATGTACTAACGGCTTCTCGAGGACACCGGACGACCTCCTTGAATAATTAGTTATACTCTTGCAAGCGGGGCTCTGCAGGGGAGAACCTTTTGTTTCCCTAGCTACTCGTGGGAACAAAAATGATAACGAAAATTCGTCTAAAAAAGAACAAGATAGGAAGTTGGCAAAGGGGGAAATGGGCTGGGGGCTAACAGGTCTAGCATAACCCATTCATCCCAATCTGTCTGTCCGGCAAGCCTTAATCAGGCGGTGGCTGTGCCCCCAGCTCATCCAGGAGCTGAGGGGTGACGGTGCCTCTGAGTGAGGCTATAGAATTGGGAGTGGCCAATCAGTCCTCCAAAAAGAAGAAACGCATCAACGGTTCCCTAAAAGGAGACTCAGAAGGCAAGCACAGCAGGCTAATAAAGCAGCTACAGAACCTGGAATATCGGCGACTTCAACGCCGATAACCAGCACTGAGGCTCGAAAGTACGGAAAGGGCTCAGAAGGCACCCCATCGGGAGAAGGGCAAGTCTGTAAAAAGGCACAAGGCGTTTCAGCAGCTGACGAATAGGTAGTGTTTGGTTGTTGGACTGACAGCTGCTCAGAGGACTGACCCCCTGACTGTCGTGGTGACGGATACGAGATACCCGGACTTGCTGCTTACTGCAGAGCAGTTAAAGCTCCTCAGGAAGGCTAGCTAGAGGTCGCTCAAAAGAGTGTCCCCAGATCAATAGCCAAAATTCAAGACTCATTTCTGCAGGGAAGGGGTCTTCGCACTTGTGGCAGCTGACTCAGTGGCCAAAGCTTGGCGACACAAGTTTTTGGCTGAGACAAGGTCCTGGGAAGGCGCATCTCTTGAGGTTGGTGGGGTTAAATTGTTCCAGAAGATGGTTAGCGGCACGGGGTATTTCCCAGGAAAACTGCTGGATCCTCATATGGTTCTCCGTCGGCTAGAATTTAACCCATCACTTGAGACATCCTATCCCAGCCAGGGATAGGAGGAGCCTGTCGGTGGACAGCAAGGTCAGGATCAGACCTAAATGACTGCTCCCGGTCTAACCATTACCCAGATTAACTTACATCATAGCAAAAGTGCCTCTGCAGTTTGCATAGGGTCATGGCTGTGAAGCAGACAGGTATCTCACTATTCCAGGAACCCTGGTTAGTTCAAGATACCATTAGGGGTTTGGAGGGGGAGGGGGGGGGTGGTTTTCGTTACAGGGACTCCAAGGCCGGCAATCCAAGAGCATGCATACTGGAAAAGGGAGTCAAGGTTGTCCCGCTGCTTGAGCTATGATCTTGAGACCTGATGGTGATAGTGACGGATCTTCTTGGAATAGGTAGGGTAGTCATAAGATCGACTTACTTTCCATATGACAGCGACACTAATCCACCAGTGGGGGTTCATACACTTGTAGAATACTGCAAGGTGAGGTGTCATCGTTTTCTGCTGGGGTGCGATGCTAACTCCCACTATAATTTTTAGGGTAGCACGGACTGATTTAGATATTCCTAACACGGGGAACACCCCGAAGTTCCGTAATTCGGTCAGGGAGGAAGTTATTGACATCACTCTCTGTACCGGTAGTTTTATAGATAACATCAAGAAATGGAGAGTCTCAGATGAACCCATTCTCTCAGATCACTCACTGATAGAGATCGTGTTAAAATCCGCTGCACCCATCAGCCCTAAATGAGTCAGAAATCCAAGAAGAACGGACTAAGGTCAGTTTTCTACACAATTCAGAAGTGCACTTTTAGGAGTGCCCAGGCCAAATCCACTTATTAAAGTAATTTTCGACCTTCAAAAGTCCGAGAGGCTGGAGAGAGACACTGGTGGCATGCGAAACTCGAAGAGCTTCGCAGGTAAACCTCAGAGAGGTTCAGACGTGCCAGTTCTGGCAAAATAAAGAAACTATGGACTACATTTTTATCGATTAGGGATGAGTATAGGAGTGCAATACATCAGGAAAAGCATGAAAGCTGGACCATCTTTTGCACTGATATCGACAAAGGATCAGAGGCACCCAGACTGCACAAGCTGCTTTCTCGAAATCCGAATGCTATTTTTGGGACTCTAAGACTAACCGGAGGGTGGTACTCGGATTCTGGCCGAAACGGCGACTAGCTAACGAGATTGTTACCCCAGTCAGGGTCAGGTGGGCGCTGAAGTCCTTCAGCCTTTACAAGTTTCCTGGTCCGGATGGTGTATATTCTGTCCTCTTACAGAGGGCTGGTGAGATCATCATTAGGCCGAATGTGAGACTTGCTAGGGCTAGTCTAACGCTAAGTTACGTTCCAGCGGCATGGCGAGGTGCGAGAGTAGTCTTTATTCCGAAGGCAGGCAGGGTTGGTTATACTTCACCGAAGGACTTTCGACCCATTAGCGTCATATCTTTCCTACTAAAAACAGTGGAAAAAATCGTGGACAGATATATCCGCGAAAAGTTCGTGTGAAATAGTCCTCTTCACAAGCAACGACATGCCGAGAGGGCTGGTCACTCGACTGAGACGGCCCTAAACACTCCAGTAAACCTAATTGAAGGTCAACTGAAGCAGAAAGGCCTTGCGATTAGAACCTTTATATACATCGAAGGAGCCTTTAACTATACCTCTGGAGGGGTGATCAGGGCGATCATGATCGCACACAGTGTGCCTAATGCAGTCGTGGAATGGACCTGTCATATGCTGACCAATAGGAATCTAACCACGACTTAGGTTGACACCACTTTATGTGGAACCGTTGACTCGGGATGGCCGCAGGGAGGTGTTTTATCACCCTTGCTATGGTGCCTAGTAGTGGATAAATTGCGTTATCCTATAATCCGTAGGTATGGTGGAAGGAAGTTTTGAAGTAATGTCGATGGCTTCTCTCTATCGAAAACTTTGTGATTTCGCTGACTTTATTTAAGAACTAGCAAATGAAATTGAAATAATTAAATATGGGGCTTATTAATGGCATCCCGCGCAGAATTAAATAATATTTCGAATTTTATTTATCATAAACTAGATTAGAATGTATAAATTTTTTGTAATAATGCAATTAAAGAATAACACTTGTTGATGTTAACTGCGCTTTTTTCTACAGATTATATTAAAAACTGAAAAAACGGAGTTAAATAACAACTTGGATTTAATTTATCCTAATTTTGATTATGATACACAAGTTGTTGTTCAACAATGCCATTTCTTATTAACATTTAGTTACATTAATCGCGGATGTCAGTAATGATTTTATTTGGAATGTATGTATTGCATTCAACGATAGTTCGGATTTCGCTTTGTTTTCTTTGCTTTTGTTATGTGACAACGCTTCGTCACTGACTGTGAGATACATCGAGGGTCATCTT
The DNA here is from genome assembly GCF_010883055.1 of Belonocnema kinseyi. Classification (NCBI taxonomy): domain Eukaryota; kingdom Metazoa; phylum Arthropoda; class Insecta; order Hymenoptera; family Cynipidae; genus Belonocnema; species Belonocnema kinseyi. The sequence continues at coordinate 53,746,198 of NC_046662.1, read as the reverse complement.
GGACACCATGAAATATAGAGCACACTTAGATAACCAGAGGTGTACGACGATGGGTTATATGTGAAACTATAAGATATTCAAATTCCCCCACCGAAACATGGACTACCAACTCACGCTTTGATGAGTACGTCACTCCTCGAGAAGACTTTTTTTGCGATGCCGACTGGATTTGAGTTTGTTTGGTCGAAATATTGACATGAGGAGGATAAAAAGGACTACGGGGACCGCTAGCACCCATAGTAGTCGGCACTGAAGTTTACTACGTCACATTGCCCGCCACCGCGCCAACTCCAAACAATCAGCGCACGAGCGACAGAAAGGAGAAGGTGGGAATAGGAACGAGCTGAGAGCACGACGGGACTCGTTCTCATTGTCCGATGGTTTACTCTAGGCGTATTTCACGCTGTAATCGTGGACGAGATTAGGCACAGTACATTTTCCATAAAACCTAGATGGTTAATTAAGGAGATTACGAGGATTCTAGGGAGGATTATCGCCAGAAGTTACGCTACAAATTTTTCTGATAAGACTAATTGTATTCATAAGACTGACTCGAGAAGTGAAAATGAGCCCGACATGTGGCCATCTGATTTTTTCTTGTTCTGCGGGTTTCCTCCAGTGCAAGTGATTACGTGATTTCGTTTTTGATGGGGGTTTTGACGTGGGATTTTATAATTTTCTTTGTTTTTTTAGTATGAACTGTGCTTTCTTTTCGTATGTATCTTTAATAATTCGATAGCACGTGTCTAAGGCGTCGTTCGATAACAAAGCCTATTTTAGAGTCGGTATTACATTTAATGCTTTGTCTTAAAATTAAAGTGATGATTTTGCGGGATTGCTAAACCGAGAGTGCGAATGTTTGACAAATTTTAGATCATTGACTTATTTAGATCATTCAGATCATTGTTTTATTTAGATCTCTTATCTCATGTAGATCACTCTTTTCAATTGAGTATTGATCGAAATATGTTTCGCGATTCTGTTATTTTGTGATTTATAATTCGTAACGCCTATTTTTCAAATTAAAAAGAAAATTAATATTTGATAATCTCTTAGTGGCGCACATGGCACCCTAATCGTATCAAATTAAACCACATGACCGATGATTACTAAAATAAGCTTTAAATGAACAATTAGAAAATAAGCATAACCTATAATTTTTGTGGGCGCCAGTCCTTGCTTGAGACAAAGGGAAATCAATTCAATCGAAGTCAGTAAGAAGCGATAAAAACATGCGGAATGTATATTCCAAACGGGAAGACGGGAACCTCACTAAACGCAATGCGTTTCAGGTTAAATAACAAAAAGAGAAAAACCTCAGCGACTCCGACTTCGCGATAATCCTAAAAGAATAGATAAAAGATAAAGAGAAACAAAATTAGGGTCAACAGAACTGCTAGCTCAGCCTAAACAAAACGAAATTGGTAGAGGGTAGGGTACGTAATCACAAAGCTTGTATTTCAAAAGATGATTAACAGCGGTTTCTTCAAAGGTTAAGAGGAAGAAATCAAAAAAACATAACATGAAAATAAAAGAAAGAGTAATACAATAAAATTGTTTTAAAACGTATTGGCAGTTCCAACATTGATTATCAACAACATATACCTATCAATTAATGTTGTCACAACAAAAATTGACAATAACGAAATAGAACCATAATTCGTTGCGCTATTTCTTTTTAGCCAGGAGATAATGGGGTTCTAAAAAAAGAGGTTCTAAATTATAACTAAGAAAAGTTCTCCAAAAAAAAAGGTTGACAAAAGTTTCTAAAAGGGTTCTTAAAACTTAGTTTCAATGATATTACACATAAGACACTAAAGAAATTCTAGAATTTGTACGAAAAAGGCTTCGTAGGGCTATAAATAGAGTTTCACAAACTAGCACTGCTTAGGGGTTCCTAAAATTTAAAAAATAAAAGGGTTTGAGAACGTCTTGAATCAACTATAACGAGTATAATACAGATAATTCAGAAATTGTGAAGGGATTCTTGACAGGTTTATTGGACTGACTCTATATAAAATTATGGGGATAAAGAACATTTTTAACGAAATTACTGTGTATAATTTGTGGAGATCAGGAATTTTTCAAATAATATAACAGTGAATGGTATTGTAGAGATCGAGTATATTTCAAGTGAAATTACAGTAGATGATATAGAAGGGAACAGAAACATTTAAAATTGAATGACGATACATGATATTGTGGGGATCAAAAATATTCCGAATAAAATTATAGTAAATGATATTGTGGGGATCCCTTATGTTTCAATTAATATTGAGGTCTATGATATTAGGGGGATCAATACTATATCAAATGAAATTACGGTCAAAGATAGAGCTTTGTGAGCCAAAAGTGAGCTTTTGGATTTTTTCCACGATTTTGTGAGCCTCTATGTTTCGGACATATTCTTTGATTCCTTTGCGAAAATCACTCCAATCCTTCTGTTTATACACTATTATATTTTTATTAAATTCGTTATCGACCATATTATAGATGTCCCAGTTTGAAGGCAATTTAGTTCTGTTTGCCCTCGTGCACAACACTCTTGCCTTTTTGCGAAGTTTCTCCAGGTGGTTTTTTCATTTTCCGGCTCTTTTCCTAGGCTCAATTGTGCTTATAGGGCAATCATTTTTATATGATGAAGTCTGAGTCAGTCGCAGAAAATCCGTGACCTGCTCTAAGTCTTATATGGTAACATAGCTTGTGGGGAATTCTACAAGCCTACCTTTGAGTTCCTCTTTATATGAGTGCCAAAGTTTATTTTTGGGGCTTCTAATATTTAAAGCTGTTTTTCTAGGCTTAACTGGAACAAAATATATTTGCGGTCCAAAAGAGTCTCATCACCGGAGACTTTCCAGTACGCTACCTTAGTTCTTAAAGAGAAATTATAGCTTTTAAAAAATTCTAGAAAATTTCCTAACTATTTTCCAATAGGACTTTTCGTTTTGTTTTTATTTATGGTAAATAGTATGCAGAAAATCGAAAATTTCATTATTACGCCAAAAGACGCGAGCTAATTAAAAACCTAAGGAAGGCCTCTTGAAAATTTTGCTTCATACATGAATAATAATATAAAACCCAAACTGCAAAGAATCAAATATCTGAGCGCAAAGCGCGAAGTGACCAATTATTGAGCGCGAAACGCGAGTTTCAACAAATGCGCGTCCTAGGCGCGCTCAAACTTGCGAGCATTATGGTTCTATGGTTCTTGCGTTGCTACATCCAGATTCTACTTCAGCATTGCTCCAGATCCTAAGGTTTTTTAAACCGTGTAAAGTTAGCGGTGTTCTGGTGACCGAATTAACGCAAATGGCAAAAAAACGTGTTTTTTCACTTTTAGATTAGGGTATCAAACAAACCTGAGGTGATAGAACAATTCTGAAGTCGGTTTCGGATTTAGTTCATAAAAAACCTTCGGATAAGTATTGTCTGGCAACCCTAAAACTTTTTTTGCTTCAAGAGAAAGCCTCAAGAGATCGAATTCTTGAAGAAATAAGAGATAAGCTTAAAAAAAGAATTTTCAACAAATAAGTCAGTTATAATATCCAAGTATGGTTCAATTTCCCACTAGAAATGTCAATATTCTACAAAAAATGAAACAGATGAATTTTAGGGTCAAAATAATTTTTCAATTGGTAGAAATGATTAGCCACTTTTCTTTTCCAAGTTTTTGATTTATTTTTGTCTTCAAATTTTCTTATATAGCCACAAAATATACCAGATATACAAAAATGGCTATAAAATCTAGTTTCAATAGTATTGTTTCATTAGACTTCTAATTTTTTTCCGTTGTATTTTCGATAAACTATTTATCGTTTGTGTACAAACCGCTATCTTATTCTTCATTTTAACTTATTTGCACATTATTAAAGTCTGTTTTTCCCTACACTGACAGTCAAAAAATACTTGAGATTTATGACATTATTATATAAAATTAACGCGAAGTTTTAATAAAAACAAGGAGAAAAAGATATATTATTCTATTTTAAAAACATTTGATCCTTATTTTAAGAATTCTAGATAATGATATTATTTTAATATTTAATTAACTTTAGGAGATAACCATGATAGGCTATAATTAGAATAAATTGCAAGTTGCAACACAATTTTTTCAACAAATAACCTGAATATAACATCCTTTTAATCTTTTATCTAGCTAAAAGCAAAATGTCAAGTAACAAATGTGGGGATGGAAAAAAAAATTTACGCTACTAAAATTTAGCGAAACGTCTTTTTTTAAATACTGAATTAAATTAGAAACTACCAAATTCGAAAATTATTCAAGAAAAATAAAAGTCAAATCGTCAGAGTTCAAATTGAATCTGCTTGAGTCTAATAAGGGCTAGAAACCCTAAATTTAGGTTCTATTCATTTCAGTAATGCGATAAAAATATCGTTCAATTATAAGGAAATATTATATAATTTCCTTCACAAAATACTTAAATCTATGATAAAAACGATGAAAAATGACTGTTATCCAGATATTACGAAAATGTGATTAAATTTAATGACTTATTTATGTTCATCATTAGGCTTTTGTTTATATAAGTTTTGTTTATGTCATACTTAATCAATTTAAATGGAGCGATTTTTCTCGGTTCAACGTTATCTCTGGCGCGACTACCAATTGCTGCCATACAGTGTGTTATAAATTTGGATGATTAACACCATAACGGAATTAAGATAGCGTTGATGTATTTTTTCAAACATAGGATGTTGCAATCTCTTTCATTTTTGCAAAAACGAGTATAAATAGAAGTAAAACATCTGGTTTGGGATATGAATACGCGAGACCATTAGCAAAAAAACTAGTCTTCGAAATAATGAAGATCCTTATTGGGATTCTGGTCATCGTATTAGCGGTTTTCCTGAATTCTGTTGGTAAATACATAATCTTGCAGTCTAGTATCTAGATAACTTAAGCTTAATTTAACGCTTTTCATACAAACACTAAAAAAAGCTCATATTAGCAAAAATGGTTATTTAAAAATAAATAAATAAAAGTACTTATACTGACCCACAATGTATTTTCCAAAAAATTACAAGTTTTGTTCCGTGGCAATACTGGCATAACTGACACCTCAGGCGAGCTGCCAAAATTTACGCCGAAATTCCGCTTTATGTTAGCGATCCTCATAATGCTTAGAATTTCTGAGGGGTAGGGGATGTCGAACAAATTGTTTAATTATAAAAAAAAGGAAGCTTAACATCTTCTGGAGACTTCATATTACTTTCAAAGTCTAAAAAATACTTACTTCGTTACACATCGAGCTTCCGGAATTTTATCTGAGTAATATCATCTCGGCATACCTATGATAAATTAAAATAACTAAGGAAAATGTACATTAAATCTATGTGAAATCCCAGAAAAAGTTCACTAAAAATTCCCTAATTGTTTTAAAATAAGTTCTTCTTGTCAACTCGCATATTTTTGTATAGAAGAAGATTAGGTTACGGACATGAAATCGTGATGTATGATAACTCATTCATTTCTATTTCTTCTTACAGAATTAGGTTCACCACTGGGACTAGGGTTTTCTTTTAGGCCGGGAGCCAACCCCAAACCGGTTACGGTTCCGGCTCCGTCCGAAACAGGACAGAGAGAAATAGGCAGACGATCTGGAAAGCAGCAAAGCAGCAGTGCATCCCAACCAGAAGTTCCACCAAAAACATCATCAGGTTCATCATCATCCGCTGCCAGACCTGCTCATTTCGTAGATAAACCTGAAGAGGAAACTCCAAGAGTCGTTCACATCGAACAACCTCAACGTGGTTTTAATAAACACAACAAAAATAAAAGACAGCAGAGCAGAAGCTCGCCCCGACCGGCATCAGTACCAGAAGACCCACTAGACGCTCCCACTAATCCAATCATAGGTTTGCGTTACCATAACTTGGAAACTCCCCAAGGCATTTACATCAAAGACTCCGAACATCGCTTTATTGAATTGCCTAAAGATATGCATATATGCAGAATGCAAAATATTCTCATTGGAGTAATTGAAGATGCATATATTCGTCCAATATTTAATGAACGTCACGAAATAATCAGAATTGACTACAATAAGGGTGGTCTGGAAATACCCATGAATAGGACTGAAGCCAAGCGCTGGGGTGTGTTTGGAAAATGGACTAAGTTAATGATAACACCGCCACCAGCATTTCTTGAAAAGTAATTTGTTATGCTCCTAATTAGTTTATTAGATTGGTAATAAAACTAATTTTGGACCCGAATTAAGAACATTTTTTATTTCTTCTCAAATTTCAAGTATTGATCGTTGTATTTGACCAGTTCCGAAATATAAGAGAACCAAATACGCAAGTTTAAGAAAGTGACCGATAATCTTCTAAATACACAATTTTCTTTTGCTGTACGTCAAATTTTCAAAACGCTTGAATTAAAATACTTCTGTTTGTTGAAAGTAAATTTAACGGAAAACCTTTAATTAAATTCTATTACATTTTGAGCTTACCTTATGATACAATATAGGTATGTGTAAAAGTAAAAAAATAAATGTCAGTACTATTTTTTTCATTTGAAACTTTTTCATTTCCAAAATTTAATTGTTTGAAAATGTTTCGAATTATTTCATTATCATCTATTCAAGACCTGAGATGAACCGGTGATTAACATAATTTTCCATAATAGAATGAAAATAAATTGAAGACCTGGCAGAGATAAAGTTAAATCAACGAAAATCTGAATTTCTGAAATCTTTGTTCAAACTCTGAGTGTATATTAGTATTTTGTCTACTTGACATAGTTTTTTTTTAATGGCTTATAACAGGTGGAACATCATAAGAGATTAACTTACATTTTATCAAACCATGAGAGAAAAAAGATTTTAAAAGAACATGGTTGTTAGGATATGAACTTCATCATTATGAGCTCGGTTGTGCCGTCTTAAAAATATTCAACATAGGCGGATTCAACGACATCTGAATTTTCAAAATATTATTATTTTGTTTCATCCTAAAGAATTAGTTTCTGTCTGGATATTAAAACATAATTTCTTTACTTCAGGGTCATTTTTTTATTTAAAACATATATATAATCGTTTTGTTTAGATTTTTTTCTCACTTCACGGTTATTAAAATTTTTTTATAGCTTTTTGAGGCTTTTGTCATTATTAAGAAAATTATCAATATAGAAACCCTATGTTCAAGCTGCGTATGTAAATTATTTATCGTTGTATACCCAAAAATCTCATTTTTTATTAATCTCAGCACAAATCTCTTTAAATCAAATTATACTTCGCTATCCGACCTTATCTCTGCCGAGGCTTCAATTACTCATAAAAAGAGAAAACAGATGATTCAATACTTACAAAGGACTTATATGGTATACGAATTGAAAAAAAATTAAGGTATAATTACATAATCAAGATGGCGTTTACGATTTTTCCCAAATGGGATGTTTTTTTAAATTCAGTTTGTAAATATTTAATAATCAAATAATCGATTGAAAATGGCTTAAGGTAGTATGTAAAAAAATCAATCTTTACTAGAATTTTTTGAAAAAGAGCTGCATATATATAAAATAATTAGTGATAAGCTGAATTAATTTTAATTTTTGAACCATGCTGATGCAGAAATTATTAATTTCAAATTTGACTACTTTAACGTGTAGTTGCTGAACAATGCTGGTAGAAAAATTTAAAAAATGTCGGTATTAGTGCTACTTGAAAATACAAATTTGCAAAAAGTATCGAATTTTTCCACCACGTAGTTTCATTGATAATTCAATGCATCTTAAAGTTCCGCGATCTTAATAAATGTTTGAGGATTTTGACGGCTTTGGAAATCGTGTGGGAATTTTCTCAAAGAAAATTTTAGTAGAATGGACATTTTCCCCAATAAATTAGATGGACTGTACGCAGAAAATACTGATTTAATTATGAATTGGGTAAGATCGCTGACAGTAGAGGAAATTCGTAAAATACTGGAGTATCCCAACCTCTTCCCCCATGAAGATGATATGATGATAACATGGTGACTGGTCAAGTTCCACCGGCATTGCCGTCACATGCACCCAGGAAAAGATTAAGATTTATTCATAATAATTAAAGAAAAAAGTGGCTTTAATTGACCATTTGAAACCCAAAGCTTGCAAAATTAAATAATTCAAAAATTGAAGCGAATAAAATAAAATACCTTTGTAATTGAATAGTAGTCATTTTTAGAATTGGAAGGCCAATACATTATATATCGCATAATTTAAATTGGATATAAAGTGAACATTTTGCAACATTCAATAGCTCCATATACTAAAATCCAAACAAATTTCCAGCCAACCCATAAACCTTTCCGTTTTCCTGTTTTATTTTATTTTTACAGTCCAGTTAATACGAGTTCTAAAAGAAAATCATCACAAATAATAATAATTATACATAACCAAAAAATGGTTGAGGGAGTCAATTAGGATTCTAGTAAGTATACTATATATTTTTGGGTCGCTGAATACGAATCCATTCGCAGTATTGAGCCAGCACATCAGGATTTGCAGGAAAATTCAAACCATGTGTAAAAACTTGGAATATTTGCATAAATTTGGTCCCTAAACCTACAAATTCCAATTTAACAAGCCTCAAACCCACAAACAAACAAACCCTAAACCCACATACCGCAAACCTCAAACCAAGAAGCCCTGAACACACAAGCTCAATATGAGTAAACTCACAAACCCCAAACAAACAAGCTCCAAAACCTATACGCTCGAAACCCACAAACTCCAAATACACAAGCTCCATATGCACATACATACAAACACCAAATCCACAAACCCCAAACCTACAAGGTCCATATACAGAAACCTACAAAACCCAAATTGATAAACCCCAAACCAACAAACTTCAAATACACAGCTCCATATCCACATACCTATATTCCCGAACCCAAAAACTCCATATCGAGAAACGTACAAGTCCAAAACCCATTTACGGTATCTTCATTCTCATAAAGCATGAATTCGAACGCTATAGCGTGTGTTGAAATGTAAGCCGCGTGGCCAACCTTGTTAAGAAAAGGGGACGCAAGAGGCGGCTGCAAAGACCCTTCACCTGCGATGCGATTGAACGAGAGCCCCGGGCCAATCGCTGGCCGGCAGACTCTTGCGCGGCGACGTTAAACACCGGTGTGCTCGACTGTTTGAACACTCACTCTCCGACTTTTGACCAGGACTAACCATCCTCCGTTAGTCATCGGTATCTCTCTGGTAGCTCCGCTAAATCCTTTTCTCTCTCTCTCTCTCCCTGTCATTGTAACTTCTTCCAAGGTCGGTAAGCTTATCGCAGTTCCGCAAACCTCTCATTATCCTCTTTCTTCCGAGGTCAGTACGCTCACAGCAGCCTTGTAAGCCACTCTCACTTCATCTTCCTTCCGAGACCGTTGAGCTCGCCACAGCTCCGCAAGCCTCCCCCCCCTCTCTCTTTCTTCCGACGTCCGCATGCCTTTCTGACGTCTCCACATACCTCTATCTGTCTTTACTTCTTCGCTGAGCTTCCTTTCCCTACCGCCTTTCCTATCCGCCTAGCTGCTCTCCGCGACACTTTCCATTCTAAGCTTCGCCTAGAGGACTGTCGCCCCTCTTCCTCCTCCACTACCCCGAAAGCCATCTTTCGTTCGGTGCTCTTCGATTTGCCTACCTTTCACCTACACTTTTTCCGGACTCTTCTTTCCTCATCTTCTTCCTCAGCATATATTCCGGCAGGAGGAGGAGGGCAACCTCATTATCATTGAGGATGCTAAGTGTCCTGCTAAACGTCCTCATCTCCAGTGTGCCCCCGACAAAGCCTTAGCTTTTGCTCATACTGTATCTTTCTTCCTACCTCTCTTTCTGACGACGAGACACTTTCTTTCCTGTAAAAAATCCCAAAAAAAGGTCATTAGACCAAACTTGTGGGCAGTGGCGCTCACGTCTGACAACGTGAACGGTTCAACTACTTAGCAACCATCTTCAAGAATAAGATCAAGTCGGGTCCACATTCAAAGAACCCACACAATCCGACTTGTATCAATTTTGTTATGCATTCAGCAAAAACGTTATTGTATTTGAATAACAATAAGTTCATCTGTATACCCTTCTGAAACTTCAGTATTGGTATATTGGACCTAATAATCATTTCACGACTATGTATTGGAAAGCCAGTACATCATAATGGAATAAAGTAACATATGCAATAGTTACAATTTTTTTAAATATGGGCAATTAAAATAATTTTCCTACAAAAATATAAAATTACATTCAAAGCTTTTTTTTGTTCTCAATTTGAATTAGCTCATCAGAACGTAATTTTAAGGTTTGGTGGTTTGAAGCACGTACCATTGTATGAAAAGAGTATTATTGATACATGCATGCTTTCGAGTAAATGACAGCATAAATTTAAAACATCAAATTGAAAAATACTTGAAAGGGTAAAATAGATAGGGGTTCGCAAAAAATATATTATTTTACATTTTTTAAATTTGAAGAAAAAACAAATAAACAATATTTGGCGGAAAACCTATATGGACGCCCTATATTTTTCTACATTTTTGCTCACGTAATCAAGATATCTTATTAGCTTTCTGAGAGGTAAATTATTTTAGAATTCGGGCACAACTGTTTCACCTAAAAAAATACGTTTCCAAATTTCCTCGTGAACGATAAAATGTACTGTAGAATACTATCATATGTTTATCAAAGAACTTTTTAAGACGTGCACATGATTAGCTTGATAATTTTTGTATGTTTGACTTTTTTGTGGGAAAACATTTTTTAATTGATTGTATGAAGACAGGAACGCGACACATTATCTTAGTTTTTGTTTATAGAGATTGTTATTAACAACTAAAATTACGATTAAATATCTTATATTTAGTTTTTAAATTGCTATGAAATTCTTTTCAAGTAATTTGAGTTAAAAGACATTTTTTTAGATTTTAGAAATAATAAACCTTAGCATTTGTTTATCAAAATATTTAATAATTTTTCATATTTATTTTAATGGTTTTTATTTTTTGTCTTATAGTTGATATTAATTATTTAAACATTAACATAAATCCTTACGCGCTACGCGCACGTGTCTCTTTTCAATTATTAGGAAAAAATCATTTTTAATACAAAATAAAAATGAAAAACGCCTCATTTTTAGGTTTATTTGTTTTCAATATTATGTAAATATAATATAATCTTTATTCTATTTAAAATTTAACAGATTTTAGCAGCCAGGTAAGAGAAAGGAATGACAACAAAATTATAATTTGAGAGGAAAAATAATTTTTATGCAAAATAAAAATCTAGAATAACTCGGGGAGACTGGAGCGAGATAATAATAGAGTAATTTGCAGTGGTTTTAAAAGTAGTAATTTATTTTAAAATATTTTTTGGCATAATTCTTTTACTCATATTTGCTTAAAAAAGAAATTGTTACCTTTTAACAATTTTATTAGAATTAGAGACTTGAAAATACTCTAAATGTAGAACGTAATACACTGAAATAACTGTAAGATTTTTTATTTCTTCTAACAGAGCTCAGTAGTATAATTTATTTACTAGTGCGATTACTGCAATGATTTAAAAATAAGTTCAGAACAAACAATACATTATTTTCAAAATCACAAATTGTATGATTATTTTATTTGTAGAATATTCCTATGTTCAATATAAAACACTCATTGTGAATCATTCAAAGAAAAGCTTCTTCGATTCAACACAACAAATACATTTTTGAACGACCGTCCATTTTAAATATAAAAAGATAAATTTTAAACTAAGAAAATTTTCTTTTACCAAAAGCGGAAATTTTTTTTATTTGGAATCAAAAAATAAAAAAATGAAACTATTATTTAAAATGGACAGAAGAAGCGCATTCTGTCTGCCCGCGAAGTGGCAGTAAAATATCACTCTAGTTTACTGCTACGAGCGGCACGTAAAGTGAATGTAAGGAGGATGAAGTGAGTCATAAGTGAAAAAAGCGAGAGAAAAATGCTAGAAGAATTAATTTTAAAATTCCGTTAAACTATAAAGTGTATTTTGAATTTATAATGTCGCCTTACGTGTGCGCGTGTGCGGTACATTCAAGCACCATTTTGCAAAAAAAAGCTTATTCTGCCCATTTCATATAAAATATCCTATGAGCCACTGCAGTGAAGTTGAACTTTATTTCCTAGGAACATAATCTACAATTATCAAATACTATCAAATAAATTTTTCTTTTTACGAAACATTCATTTTTAATAATATTGTCAGATGCGCGTCTGTATCTCTTATGCAAATTCAATTGCAACAATAATATAAATAACAAATATACAAAACAATTGTAGATACAGCAGATCCAAACTGTTTTTCCTTTCTTCGACCGTTTTAATTTTCAATCAGTATTTTAGCTAAATTCAGCAAATATTCGGTCTTACGGTCAATGATAAAATCAAAATAAAAGCATTCGAAATAACATGTGAAAAACATATTTATTTCTTTTCAAAAAATCCTCAACGTTTCGACCAACACTGCGGATCTTTATCAAGAGTCGATATACAAATCTAAGTCAAAAAGCAAAGTCATATTTTATAAAAACAAACAGCGTCATTTAAAAATTTTTCTTTTTTTTTTAAGAAATTTTTTAACAGGACAAAATTTCTCAAAAAAAAAAGAAAAATTTTTAAATGACGCTGTTTGTTTTTATAAAATATCACTTTGTTTTTTGACTCAGATTTTTATATCGACTCTTGATAAAGAGTCGCAGTGTTGGTCGAAACGTTGAGGATTTTTTGAATAGAAATAAATATGTTTTTCACATGTTATTTCGGATGTTTTTATTTTGATTTTATCATTGACCGTAAGACCGAATATTTGCTGAATTTAGCTAAAATACTGATTGAATAATATAAATGTCATATTTGAGTTTCTGTGTAATTTGGTTTATTATGACTAGTTAACAACGAGAAAGTAAGTTCTAAAAATTATATTTTCCTCTATGATTCAGGAAATTCAGTTTATGACATTTACACTAATGAAATGCGATAGTTCAAATGTTTAGAGCACCTTTCATATAATATAAAGTTTTAATCCAAAACGCAGTCATTATTTTAAAACTTACTTTTTCATAATTTTTAAATAATTCGCAAAAAAAATGATTTGCGATAAAGTGGGATTCTACCTATCTAACAAAAAAATTTGCGGAGTTATCTGTATTACAAATTCAACATCGAAATATTGGTAAAAGGCCCCTAAAATTCTAAAGTCATTGTATTAGTTTAAAAGTTAAAAACAAAACTTTGTGGAACTTATTTTATAAAATTTGGGCGGGAATTAAAATCAATATTTTTATATGTCTGTGACACAGATAGAAAATTTAACTGATAACGAAAATGTATGCTAATTGGCTTCAAAGGGGAACAAATATATTGATAAGGTACAACGATCTCAGAGAAATGAGCAACTCCGCACCAATCCATTACAGAAGAAATGAGAATCGTTGGCACTCTGGTGTTCTCTTTGACAGTTATCTTCAATTCTGCTGGTATATATACTATCATTGCTCACACACATGCACATATATACACACATATGCTGTGGCCAATTTTGAAACTTATAATAATACATATTTAAATATTTTTCGTACAAAATTTCTAATTCGGTCAAAAAATTGACATAATTATCAAATGAACTAATTTTTTCCCGGGAATGTACGTTTATAAAATACAAAAAGCATTTGCTCAATAACGAAATGATTTCTTCTTACCTGTGTATCTTCAAGAAGTTTTTTTTTCTGATCAGAAGATAGTAATTAACGACTTTCATTAAAACTCTAAATTCAAATGGTTTTTCATAACTTACTTTGCCTCTTTCTTCAACCTAAAAACACTGTGGTCCATTCCAGAAAATCGCATAATTTATTTATTTTGTGAAACAGAAATATTAAAATTTTTGTTTCCATGTTTCAGTTTGTCTTAGTATAGAGAATGCCGTAAGCAAAGTTGTATAGTAGATAGGGCTGATTGGAATATTGGATGGGTCCGCCGATCAAGTATTGCTCCAATATTTAATAAAGAAGGCAAAGTACTTTTTAAAAATATGTACACGGGAGAGCCTTTAGTAGTTGACGATGATGCTAGAATTATAGGGGCCTTAGGTATATTTGGATCTTTACAGCAATGACTGCGGAGTGATACTTCACTTATTAAGTATCAGATGTTGAACACGCGCATAGAACCATAAGTGTGAAATTTTGTATATTTTCTTTTGTAAATAAAAATTCGCATTGTACCTTTCTTTGTTTTGTATCTTATTTTGTACTTTTCCTCATTCTTGGCTAAAATTCTAGGCAAATGCGAGCGCTTATATTTAAAGTAAAATAAGCTCTAAACATGTAATTCACAGAACTTACTAATTTCTAGGAATTCACTGAATAATATAACGCTCGGAATTTACCGATTTAATGGAATGCATGGGATCCGCGGATTTACGAGATTCATAGAATTCATGGAATTCCGAAGTGTACGGATTTTACGGAATTCAAGGAATTTATGGATTTCAAAGAGCTACAGCAATTCAAAGAATTCATGAAATTCACGGAATATCACTAATTCACGAATTTCCGGAGTACATGGAATTCATGGGAATAACGGAATTCATGAAATTCACGAAATTTAAGGAATTCATAAAATTCAATGAGTTAATAAAATTCAATTAAATCACGGAATTTACGAAATATAAATAATTATTGAATTTCCACGAATTCCTTGAATTCTATTAATTCAATGAATTCCTTGAATTTCATTAATTTCATGAATTCCTTGAATTCCATTAATTCCGTGACATTGAAGTCATGGAATTCTCTTAATTGCATGGACTACGTGAGTTCCATAAAGTAACCATATGCCGTAAGTTTCGTAAATCCCATAAATTCCATGGATTTCGTGAATACCGTAAATTCCATAAATTCGACGAATTCCGTGAATTCCTTGATTTCAGTGAATACCTCGAATTCCTTCAGTTAAATGAATTGCTTCAATATGATTAATTTCTACAATTCAATGAATTCCGTGAATACCTTCAATTTATTGAATTGCATGAATGCCTTCAATTCATTTAATTTAATGAATTCCGCACATTGTTTTCATATTATTTTTGATGGATACAAAAAAATATCCTGCATACCGATGTTTGGCGTAATATTTGAATCCGCTAATTTAGGTTTACTACTGTCGATAAATAAAAACAAAATGACGATTCCTATTAAAACATGTTTAAAAGGCGCTTCGTAGGTTTGTTTAAAAGCTAAAATTTTTCTTTAAGACTTTTTTCGTGTTTTGCGTAATTTGGTTCAAAATTTATATCTTGTTGTCTCAAATTTCAGACAGTTCTAATGCTTTCTGAATTCGAAATTATGAGAATGTAATAAATTATTAAAAAATCTTTTTTTTTTGGCTAAATAACTTTTGTCTGTCAATTTGTTTTCGTACCTTTCGTCGTTTTTCATCAAATTTTTCAATTTTATTTTCAATAAATTTGAACGATACTGTTTTCGATTAGATCATTAACCTGATTTTTTATTTCGTTTTTTAAAAACTCTGGGTAGCGGTATTGTTTTTGGTTTATAGGTTTTTCCTGTGTAGTAATTATTTGATGGGACACGGCATTAGTCGAACCTAACTTGTCATTAGGCAGGTGAAATTGATACAGGTAGTCACCTAGTATAGACAAAATATTGTTTCTTTTTTCTTCGTTGAGTCCCTCTAGGTCAAGAATTTTCAAGACAGGACGCGACGCGTGTGGCATGCTCCTTTTGACCTTCGAGCGATAGAGAGGTCTCACCCATGAAGATGCCTGGGCCGGCAGTTATACGTTTTAAATAACCTTGACTCAGGTGGATATTTTTAATAGGGATTTGATCAAGAACTTTCTTTCAAGCGGGCAGGTGAATTTTTGAAAGACCAAAGGGTTCAATGGATCATATCTGAAGTGTTATGTCGGCAAATGAAAGGGTATCTTTGAGCGTTTGGAGGAAACTTACTCACAAAATTCCATTTTGTGTAATAGGGAAATTTTTGGGTCTAATTTGGAATGCGGATTTTTTATCTTTGATCATTATTTTAACTTCCCCTTCAGTTTTTATAACCCGACTTTCAATTCCGACCAAATCGTAAATTTTTAAGTAATTTACTTGCACGCCCGAACTCAGGGCACTTTCTTTAATGAGATTCAGCTCGCAGCCAGTATCAATCATTAAATTGTTAACATTCTGGTACAAAGACTTATTTCCTATATTTATCACTGAATTGGGGGATTGGCAACCTGGCTTGTCGAGGCAAATTAAGACGCGTTGTTGGGGCTTGTAATTTGAGTCGATGTCATCGGCGCCCCTTTTTGTTGATCCTGATTCGAGTTTAAATCCCCGTTATTAACTTGCTTTTCAAATTGCGGTTTTTAAATGCCCTGCTGTTCTTTATAATGTCTCTTTTTGTGGCGACACTATTTTTGAGGCAACACTTTTTTTGAGGCGACAATCACGCTTGAAATGTCCGCGGCCAGATCAATAGGAGCATCTAAAGTCGGGGAGAATTTATCCTTAATAAAGGTCAAGGTATCCTTATCAAGACCTCGAATAAAATTTTTAATTGCATTTTCGAAGTATTCCGCACACCTCTCTTTTCCCTGCTCGCCAGAGTTTTCCCCCATGACTTTAATAATAATTTTATTTAAAATGCAACTGACTCTAGTTCCGTAATTTGCAATGGATTCATCGGATTGTCTATGAACTTTCGCAAGCATTTGAGTAAGTTGACTTGTATCTTCCCGGGGCATAAACAGGTTTTGCAGGATTCTTAAAATTTCGTTCAGATTAATCTCTAGCCGATCCTGAATGTGCTTTTAGGCTGGTCCTGTTCTTTTATTCCTAATCATTATCACTAGGCATGCTAATTCGTGAGGTTCTAAGAGAGCTGCAGCAACTCTACATTGTTCTGCGAACATGCTCACGGGCATGTTCGAGCATTCAAATTCGGGGATCAGATTTCTGACCAATTTCAGCCACTTTCCCGCTCTTCTCGTTGAAGATGAGATTGTGGAAGGTATTGCAGGTAATCTGCACCGAAATGATAGATATTCGATCATATTTGAGCCTACTGTCTCATCATCGCAACGCGCAAGACCAAAATCATTTTGCGGAGTTAAGAGCAGAGGAGCGCGATTTTGTTCATGGTTGTTTGATGCGGTGTCGTCGCCTAAAGTACGCGCTTTTAAGGAGGTGACACGAGAATCTGTAATCTCCCTCTGACCGGAGAAAGGATTTTTTGTTTTCTTTGATTTTCGTGGGCCCTTCTGGCCCCTTTAAGCCCTAGTATTGACTATTTTTATTTTTTATTTTTAATTTGCGTATTCCAAAAATTTTTATTAAAATTATGACAACCGTAAAATATTAATGGTACTTTACATTTTAGTCTAGCTTTCGAAGTAAAATTACTTAAAAAATATACCAATATTTTACTCCGCATAAAAGGCAACTAAGATTATTCGATATGAAGGCCGACAAAATTATTCGAATTATAATGTAAAATCTTAAATTTAGCACTTATGACTTATCGAAGTGAAGGCGACGTGCGCTACTCAACATTAAACAGTCGATTTACGAGGAAGTGCTGGGGCTGATGCTCGTTCCTTTTCTTCAGTTTCTTTGGCTGACGATCATCATAAAATATAATCGATCGTCCTCGAATGTGGCATTCGCTCTAAGTCCCGAGAGAAAACCTATAATTTTAGGAAGAAAACTGGGCAGAGTCGGAATCAGTCCCACGTTGAATCACACTTCACGCACGATCGTCCCACGTTGGATCGCAAGTTCAGTCCGATCTCCAGCGGTGGATCGCACTTCAGGCACGATCTTTGATCCTATCCCTCAAAGAGTTCGGAATAAAAGCACAAGTTTTTGCGAGTTTGTCGGTGGAACGCAATTGGTTTTTCACAAATGCACTGTCACTTTTTCCAATTTGCACAAACACGCACATCTGACACAAGTAAATTTTCACATATAGATTTTCTTTTGCAATTTCACTGACACTTATGCCTTGGCCATAACGGGTCCAAAGTTTGATGAAAGTTGCACTTTCACGTACGCGATTCCGTGATTTTAATTATCCTTTTTTAAATATTCCCGGTTTTCCAGATGCAACAGATCCCACCGCTGTAGCCAAAATTTGTTACCGCCTAGTTAAATAATTTTATGAAGATGGGGTTACTGCTGCGGCCATTGGACAATTGAAATCGTGATCTGGATTCCCTTATCCTAAAAGCTGAAAGCAGGAAAAGGCTCGAAATTCAAATATATTATTTTTGAATAATCTGATTTATTCAAATGTTAGTAAATGCTATTAATTGCATAAGTTATTAAATAATTGTAGAGAGCCCACACTTCGTTAAAAAATAGATAAATGTTCAAGAAGCGAATTTCGTTCGACGAGTTCGAAAGTTCGATTTAATTGGCCCTCGTGAGCGGGCTCCGAAGCGAGAGTAATCCAGTTCCATAGTGTTAGATCCCCACCGTAGTCTCAGAGACCACTCCCGCTCCCGATTCCGATATTTAGAGGAGATCTAGCGGGTCTGTTATCGTAAGCAACAATTTTCTATTTGCTGCTTTCGAGATTCCATCACTGTCAAAACACGTGCAGTTTTACGAGCGTCTGGAAACTCGAAACCAGACAATTTTGAGTACCGGCTGTACGGAGCCTGGGAAATTACAAACGAAGGGCGCATTTGAGATTTTTGCTTTTCCGAGGATTAAAAATTTAGAAGTTGAGTCGTGATAAATTTGAGATACAAGAATTTTAAAAAGAACCCCGGAAACCCGCAATAAAACTAGAAAGCGTTTACCATTCGTTACATCTGTTAAAATCTAAAATATGGTTGTTTGGATCCTTTCTTCCAAGTATTAGCTTTCCAGGATTCCATAGCTTATGGAAGATACGTAGCTGGTTTTTATATTTAACTTACGTATTCCTCGAAAATCAGTCAAGGAAAAACGGATTTGACTTATAACTAATATTTATTCTATATCTAACGAAACATTGCACATATGAATTTTTTACTTTGGTATTATTGTAATTTTAATCTGAATTTAAATTGGAATAAAGGCGCGCTTTATTTGCAATTTTAATCTTGTATCCATAAGTAAATGTAAATATATCTCAACATTATATTAAATGCTATATTTGTAAAAGTTTTAAATGGCAATTAAACTTTAAATGTGTTAAATAAATTAAGGTTTAATTGTTGAAGTTTTGAAATGCAAAATGTTCCTTTTCTATTTTTTAATCAAGTACTGATAATATTTAGTTTGGCAATAAAAAAGTTGTCCGAAATATTTGAAAATTAAGCAAAATTATTAAAAAATCATAGTAAAAAAAATTTCTTAAGCCTATTATGATTAACTTGAAAAGTCAATAAATTTATCTGAAACATTTCTTTAAAATGAAAAATATTCCAATATGAATAAGGTCTATGAAAACTTATCAAACACAAAACAAAAAAGCTTATTTATGCATTTTTAAAGTTTATGAATGGCTGAAATCATTAGCATGCGTAAAAAACTAATCAATTTTTTAAAATAATTTTCCCTAACCCATATACATTTTACAAAAAAAATTTCTTGTCAAACTAAATGTTAATACTTGATTTAGGGTCCAAAAGAATTGAATTACATTTTTTAGTGATTGTAAAAAACGTTACGGCATACAATCCAGTGAAGAAATTGCCCTAAGAGTCCCTAATAATATTAGGGCTTTGTTAGGGGCCAAACAGCTTACCTTTATCAGGGTTGCCTCCATCAGGACCCATCATGGTCCGGATATGGCAACCCTTTCAATTTAGATGACTTCCATAATAAGCCCCCTATTGTGGCCCTAGACAGGATCGCTTTAGACCCTAAATAGTCTGCATGATCAACAAAAAGTTTTCTTAATACGAGAAAAAAAATTGAAAAATCTGACATGCTAACTCATTCGTTCTAACGGTGCACCACGCAATACAAACTTTTGGACCATTTTTTGAAAGTTTGAGACTATTTTTGAAAATCAATGAAAATTTTAGTAAATTTTTGTTCTTGTGTTAAACTAATAGCGGTTAGCACTCAGATTAAAATAAACCTTTCAGCAGATTAGCAAAAAAAGAAAGTTGTGAATGCCGTTTATAGGTTTTCTTAATTATTTTTTAACAATACTTTTTCACAATTTGCCGTGCTGTCTAAACTGTAGTCTACGCCGATAACATAATTTAGATATTTTTATAGTATTCGTTAAACTGGCATGATAATTCGTAATCGTAGCATCCAGGAACTGTACAGAATAGCGAATATACTTGTAAGATCCGTAGAATGAACTTGCTTTTCAGTAAAATATTTTTGCACAAATATTTATTGCATGAAAGGCCCTTTTGGGGCCCTAACAAGGGTCCCTAACATTAATTTGGAAACAATAAGGATTCTTGTTAAGGGCCTGAACAAGTTTCCTACGATCTACGACATTCGTTGGAAATTACTATTCATCGAAATTAATACGAACACCAAAACTTTTGTCTCTACCGAAAAATACTATTTACACTTGAAACTATATGAATTAACACCTTAACATTCATAAAGGATTTCTGAAGTACATTAGAGATGCCCCCATATCACTTGCTTTCGGGTTCGTAATACAGATACTTCAAACAGACTTATGTTTTAAAAAGGAAATTCAAAAACTTCGAAAACAAAAAATGTGATTTCGAATTCATGTCATTAAATATATTTGTTATCGTTGGATTGCACTTGAAATTTAGTACCCTGCAGTCCCGCAAGAAAAGTTATGCAAAATCTATTTCTTGACCAGGAAGTTTATAAATGTTCAGGAGAAAAATCTGTTCGAAATTTAAATTTCGACAAAAAATAAATAAAAAAGAAATTGACATAATTTTTAAATGAACTACTTTGTTTTGCGGAATCTATTTTTATTACATACCAAAAACGTTCGTTCCTTAAAGGAATTATTTCTTTTTACCTGCATATTCAATCAGTACGTTTTTTCTGAAAAGTATCAATTAAGGACTCTAATTAAAGCTATAAAGCCACGCGCTTACTCACGACTTACTTTGGTTTTTTGCCCTTATCTAAATACACTTTCGACTATTCCAGAAACTCGCATATTTTAATTATTTTAAGAACCACAAACATTGAAATCTTCGTTTTTAGTTTTCAGTTTGCCACAAAATACGAGATGCTATGCACGCTCCTGTCTAAACATTTGATGCTTCACCGCACAATATTCCTGATGATTGTATTCTCGAAACAGAGAAACAGAAGGCTCTTTTAACGCTAATAATAAAGGGTGACTTCAAAATTGGATTTTTGTAAAAGAAAACGTATTGCTCTAATATTTAATGAGGGAGGTCGCATATTTTTCAAGCATATTCAAGGAGGGTCTGTAGTAGTTGAGAATGTTGCTCAAATTAGGTTTGAATTTAATTTGTATTTTAGGTCACATGTTTTTCAAACATATTCGAGGAGGGTCTGTAGCAGTTGAAACTGTTGCTCCAATTATATTTTAATATAATTGAAGCACTATTTGCAACTGCTGCAGACCCTTCTTGAACGTGTTTGAAAAATATGTGACCTCAAATCTAAATTCAATTGAAACATAATTTAAGCGACAGTCTGAACTGCTGAAGACCCTTCTTGAATATGTTTCCAAAATATGTGATATCTTTCATTAAATATATAGGTATATATAAAAGTTTTCCAAAAGACGCATTACATTTTAATGACTTTCTTCTCCCGATCGGGCATAAAGATATTTGCATTGGATTTAAAAAAGTATTTATAAAATGTAATTAATGAGTATGCAGGTTTTAATGAAATACATTTAGAACGTTAAAGTATACCTACCGAAAATTCTGAAAATATTTGTCTTCCTTCACGTGCAAGACGAAAGGAGAAGAATAAACAGAGGTTATGTATTTTATAACGCTATTTTATATTTCATCATCACCTCAGTGTTTGCACTCGTTAAGTTCATCTGATATAATTTTACATGTTTCTCCATAGTTTACATAGAACCGATACACTGACACGAAACATTGTGCCACAATTTTAGCATCAGGAAAACATACATTTTAGGTTTTTTTCACGAGAATATTGAAATTGAGGATAAATTTATATAAATTTTATACTCTTTGAAAGAGTGGCATGGCCCAGGCTTAGCCCTGGCAATGCCCTAGTTTATAATCAATTTTTGCTATTCGTTATTTTCTTAATTCAAAGTTGAAATTACGCAAAAATATTTTTTACTAACATTGAAGTTGACAACTGAACTGAATATATAAAACAATTTGATTATTTATGTTCGTCATATTTCTTATATAATTTAAAGTTTTAAACATCATTACATAAACTAACAACGTATTTACACTTTATAATTCGATGAAAGTTTTTAAGTTTTTAATTCGAAAATATTATTTATAATTAATAGAACTTTTTACTTGCAATTTCCCTGCGTAGGTATAGTGTACTGCCGATTAATCGATGCCTTTGGTCTTTCAAAGTGCTTTTTATTCTATGCAGTTTTATCAATTAAATTCCAATGATTGATACATTGTAAAGTTTGAAACTTGATACTTACAAGTAATAAGTAAAAGAGAATAATACTGCGTCATCTGTCTTCTATTTTAGGACCTTTTACACTAGCCGGGCTATAGTTTGAGCAATTGCAAAATTCAAGGTAAACCTAGGCTTTTTATTCAAATATTGCAAAATGATGCAAACATTTTATTTTTCATGATTATTCTTATATTTTCTCCTGATTTTGCACTAATGCTAAAAATAAAAAATGTTTGTTAAACAAAATGTTATTGTAGTTTTTATCGTTTTGTCAAAAAGTTACATTTTTTAATTTTAATGTATTTCTATAACAAGAGCTTACAAAAAATTTGTATTCGGAAAAAAATTTCAATCGATTAGGTACCAACTGCTATCTCATGCTTCATTCTAACGTATTTGTGCATTATTATAGTCTGTTTCACTTACAACACTAATGTCGAAAAAATACTTCAGATTTATGACACTATCATGTAAAATTTAGGAGTCATTCTAATTACAGCCTATCCTAGTTGATAGGCTGTAATTAAAATGGCCTGTGAATTACGTCCCCCTTTTTTTATATATCCTCATGGTCAATGGAAACATTTTAAAAAAAATGTTGATCTATCTAATTGGAATTGAAAATACTAATTCTCACTTTGTTTAGGCATGAAAATTGGGAAAATTACTGGAATTATGCGATATGGTCTTTTTAAAAATACTGAACCAAATTAGAGATTTGAAATTTATAAACTATTCTAGTAAAACAAAATTCAAAAAGTCAAAGTTCTGAAACAAAATTTTAAGCCTAATAAGTGTTAGAAATTATAAACTAAGCTTTTATTCATTTTTATGAGATGAAAAAGTGGCTTGATTATAATAAACTAATATATAATTTTCTTTACGAAATACTTAGATAATAAAACAAATAAAAAATGAATTTTATCATGATATTACGAAAATAGAAATTCAACGTTATCTCTGCCGCTACTACAATTGCTGACATGCGGTGTGTAATAAATTTTATAAATTAACACTAGAACGAAATCAAGATATCGGTTACGTGTTTTCTTACATGAAATATCTTAATGCCTCCCAATATTTCAGAATCGAATATATATAGAGATAAGGCCTTTTGTGAAGAATATTCATTCGGCAGATCTTTCGCAAAAAACCAGTATTCGAAATAATGAAGATCCTTATTGGAATTCTGGTCATCGTATTAACCGTTTTCCTGAATTCTGTTGGTAAATACATAATCTTTCAAAATAAAACGGAGTTTTATAAGTCAAACTAAGTATTTATCAATATCAATAAGATATTTAATTATTATAAACCAGTAACTGTGTGTTTAAAAAACTAACGACGTATTATAATTGAGAAAAACACATAATAAGATATAAATATCAAAGCATGTATTATAGAGCAGAATAAGTTTGCACGGTGGTCATCAACCCGGGAGAATCGGGAGAAAGTCGGGAGAAACTTGCACCGGGAGAAAACCGTGAATCAATCCTTATCAATAATATATTTATAATCGTCTAAAATTTATATACTTGAAATTCAAAATTACGTTTTTGAATGGGCTGTTCTAAAACAATTGAATCTGAGGCCCTGATACTACAATTTTTACTTAAATAATGTTTTGATTAAGTTTTGTAGGATTAAAATTAGAAATTGTGCTATATTGTTTTGAATTTGATAATTTCAAATGTAATTATTTCAGCAAGCTTGTCATTTATCATTTATTTTAATTTGCAATGTAATATCTTAAGTTTTCGAATTTTTAATTGAAGATTCAAACTGATAAATTATTTCAAATTTAAAAATGTTTTATTGGAAAATCTCAAGCGTCAGGAAACTTTGATATTAAAAAATCGAAAATTAGGTTTGAAATAACAAAAAGAGTAAGATTAAACTATGTAACTGAAATTGAAACAGCAATAAATTCGTAATTTTGTTAATTTCAAATGTTTAGAATAATTTGAAAGTTCTGAATTTACATATTCAACGAGCAATACAAAAATGTTCCCATTTAAAGGTTTTAATTTTGAAAAAATAAATTTGATTTGGTTGAATTTGGGAAAGCTTAATTAGCAGTTTAAAAAAAAAACTTTACAGCTTAAATGTTTAATTATGATTTCTGTTATGTAATAACAATTTAAAATTATAGAATTTCAGGAGCTTTGACTTTCAAAGATTTAATTCAGTTTTCAATAATCAATTGTCAAATTTTGATCGCTTTGAGTTTAGATTTCTTGAAATTTAAAATTTTGCAATATTTAATTATTTAATTTTGATCGCTCATAAGTATAAATAATACCATTTCAATTCCTATGAATTTTGAAATATCAAATCTTAAAATATTAAATTTCTAAGGTTTTGAAATTGCCCTATTTTCTAAATTTTTTATTGAAATTATTCAATTTCGTGATTCCTCAATTCAAAATAAAATGTGTAGGGCTTTGATTCAGTAATTATACAATTTAATTTCTTTTTGTCATTGAATCATCAAAAATCGTTCAATATTATTTTTTTCAGAAGCTGTCAATTAGAATTTATTAATTATGGTTACAAAATTTTAGAACATAATTTTGTGAAATTGGTTTTAAAATTGATTTTTAAATTTGAACTTTCTTGTGAGAAAATAAAACTCCAGAGGCCTGAATGCGCGATTTTCTGACGAAAAATTACTGCCAGTATGTAATAAAATGCATCTATGCATTTTTCTTTATCAGGCACAAAAATTTCTCTAACCTAATTATATGATTCAAAATGAATTCATTTCTTTCAATAAAGTTTGCTGATGCCCGATATTTACCGGGTGAATCGGGAGAAAGTCGGCAGACGAAACTTTAAAAAATGATATAGTAGCCAAGGTGGCTTAATTAACCTGCTCGTTTTCCTTTTCTGTATTTCCACTCGTACCAATATTGGTTTTTCGCCTTTGAAACCTATATGCATATAATATAATGTTTTTCAAAACATTTTTTATATGTTTAGAAAATAATAAATTTTTAATAACCTTAAGTGAATAATCATTGCTACAATAGTGCTAAACCAAGTAAAAATGCTTCGACTTGAGTTCGACTTTGTTATGTCTTGAGTTCGTCTCCAAGACATCGATGTCTGGCTGCGTCTCAAAACTGAGTCGAGACATAGGCCTTCGTCTTACTTTTATGGTCACGACAGGTAAAACGGCGTTTACTTGTCTTAAGTCAAGCCTTGTCTTGGTTAAGACGACGTTTACTTGACTCAAGACGAACCTTGCCTTGGCTTGTATGTCTTCAAGACATATACACTTGTCTCCAAGACATAAATTGAAGTCTGGCCTGTCTCAAAACTGAGACATGCTCAAGTCGAACTTTTCGACTTTAGCATGTCTTGATTCGGGGCATTTCAAGTCGAACTCAAGTCAAAGCATTTTTATTCGGGAAGTTACAAAATGAAGTATTGTATAATAAAATAGTGAAAGTTGAAAGGATTTTAATTTCTAAAAATTTCACTCTAATCTGGCTACTCTCGAATTTGCTTAAATACTATTTATAAATTGAATTAAGTCTTCTTTCCTATCATCCAGCCACAAGATTAGGGCAATATTCTTTCCTCTTGAAGCCATTTCAAAATGCACACTTTAATATTTATTTCTTAAAACCCCTCAAACTGTTGCTTCAACAAACTGTGGTGATGGAGTTTCGAGGAAACAAAAAAGTGTGCGTTACGAGGGCGCAGTCGTCGAGGCAACAACGCTAAATATTTGGTGCGTTAAAATTAAAGAGCATTAAAAAATAACTTAAAAATTATACGGAGAATCTAAAGCAAAATAAAACTTAAAAATCTTCAGAAGTGGTTACATAGAAGCTAGCAGAATGAGCAGGTGTTAGGGAAGTCCGTTACATTGTTTAATTATTGAAAAAACATAAATTTTAGAATCTGCTCGAAACTTGAAGATTAGAAGTTTACTTTAAAAAGGCTTAAAAGTACTTCATTCCTTACACATTCAGCTTTGAGGATTTCATATGAATAATGTAACCTCGGCATACCGATGATCAGTCAAAATAATCAAGCAAAATGCACATTAAATCCACGTATATTTACAGTGAAAATTCATTGTGAACTATCTTATTGCTTTGCAACAAGTTTTTCCTGTGGGCCTTCATTTTAATTTAATAATTTTGTGGATAGAAAGAAATTGGGTGAATAATGGTTTCTTGGTTTAAGTGAAATTCTAAACCTATAAATCTAATCTAAAGATTTTTTGTAGTCAGTAGGATTCAATATAATTTATTATTTCGTCGTTTTATTTCATATTTTTATGTATTAAAACTCATTCGTTTCTATTTCTTTTTACAGAATTAGGTACACCGCTGGGAGGAGGCTTTTCCTTTAGGCCGGGAGCCGCACCCAAACCGGTTCCGACTGCGTCTGGAAAAAAACAGACAGGAAGAGGCGGAAGGTCTGGAAGGCAGCAGAAAGAAAGTGCACCCGAACCAGCAGAAGCACAAAAAGCACGACCAGAAGCATCATCACCCGCAGCTACACCAGTTAATTTCGTCGATAAAGCTAAAAAGAAAACTCCGACAGGTGTTCGCATTGAAGAACCGCGTCATGACACTATTAATCTCGAAAAAAATGAAAGACAGCAGATGATCAATACGCCCCAACCAAAAGCAGCGCCAAAATCAGCACCAGAAGCATCATCATCCGCTGCCAGACCTGCTAATTTCGGAGGTAAAACTGAAGAGACAACTTCATCAGGTATCACATACGACCAACTTCGTCGTGAGCTTATTAAACTTGAAATAAATAGGAGGCAACAGAGCGGAAGCACATCAGGATCAGCAGCAGCATCAGCAGCGCCAGTAGTCCCTCCCGCTGATGTAGTGCCAGGAATGAATGTACATAACATTGGAGGTCCTCTAGGTGTTTACATCGAAGACCCCAAACTTGGCTTCGTTTTATTGCAAAAAGGTGGACCTAGAGTATGCAGATTTCAAAATGTCCTCATTGGAATAATGGTGGGTGATTATGTTCATCCAGTTTTTAATGAAAATCACGATATAATCAGAATAGATTACAATAAAGGTGGTCTGCGCACTACTATGAACAAGAAGGAAGCTAAGCGCTGGGGTGTGTTTGGAAAATGGGCTGACCTAATGAATAAAACACCACCAGCATTTCTTTAAAATCATTTTGACAAGCACCTAATTGTTTTAATAGATTGGTAATGAAACCAATGAATAACCTAAATTTAGTTCATTTTTTTCTTTTACCCCAAATTCCAAATATTGACCTTTGTGTTTCAATATATACAAAATATATGAGTAACAAAAAGGCAAAGTTAAAAAAAAGACCGAAAAAATAGTATAAATACATATTATTTTTGCTGTCCCTATTTAAATAATCATACGGATATACCCAAAATACCCTGAAAAATTAATAAGCTTGTTTCGTTTGACTAGTATTCTTCGGTAGATAAGTCGAATTTTGAAAACTTTCCAATAAAAAGGGTTGTATTTGTTGACATAAAATTTGACGAGGAACCGTGAATTAAATTCAATAAAATTTTTCAATATGTTGAAAGTGTTTCGTTATTTTTATAAAGTATTCCATAATGTTATTTTTAAAGTTTCTTTAAATTAAATGATATTTATTGGAGCCATATAGGCGCGTGTCAAAATAAATTTTAAAAAACCTCAATAGAAAAATTGTTTTCAAAATTGCAAACTTTTCTTTTTCGAAACTTTATTTTTTGTTGAACTTTTTTAAATTATTCCAGCATCATTGAGTTATAAGCTAAGATAAACCGTAGTTACAATAATGTTTGAAAAAAAAGTTAGCTTTCAATCTTAAGTCAGTGCTAAACTTAATCAAACATATTTAAGCCCGATAAAGCTAAGAAATTCCCTTGCTAATAGCCAAAAGAAGGTTTTGGAAAATAATATAAACAATAATGATTGTAGGCTTTTATAGAAAATATTCTGTTCTAATGTTTTAAGTCTCAAGAAAAAACTACACAGGATTTTCTGGCAAACCCTCCCTTCTTTTTTTTGCGAGATTTTCAACATGTTTCAAGATATTTTATCAGTTTTCTGCAGGCATAAGCTTTTTGGTGACCAGGTGAATTTCTCTTTTCTGAAACTTCAGTGTACAGATTCTTCTTAAAAACAAAAGAGCAAGAAGTATTTTTTTGAGAACTTTTCCAGAAAAGCATTCTTTTATGTTAATTTTGCTGTATATTTCGTTTTCTCTTTTAAAAATGCGACTATTCGATTTTATTAGAAAACTTATAGGATGTCTTTTCTTTGAAAGGCCACATTAAAAGAAAAAGGTTAAAAAACGTAACTTTGGGTTATTTCTAAAAATCTCGTTTTTATATCTTCAAAAATGCCGATGGATTTTTGAAGAGAACGGCAAAATTCAAGTCGGGATAATTCGTGTAGCCTATTTTTCTAAAAAAAAAACAATACACTAAAACATTTTTGATTTTTCATCGTTAGGTAAATTAAACTTGCCAAAACTTTGAAATCAAAATAATAATAAATTTTGATTTTAACATCGATTAGAACATTAACATTTTAATATACAATAAAAATATTTAATAATAATTTCCAGCTCGTTAGGAATAAAATAAAATCTTTGGGCTAAAATATCGTTAAATCAACGAAAATTTATCAAAACTGGATCTTGGCTCTAAACAGTGTTTATTGATAAGAATTTTTGATGACATAGTTTGTTGAATGGCATACATAATATGTCACAGATCAGAATTTCGTTTCAAAAATCTTTAAGCAACAATCTCTTGTTTAACTAAAATAAAATTTGTAAATATAACGTTATGTCATTTTTGCCGAGGTCTTCATCATTGACGAAAAAGTTAAAACCATAACTCGCTTGAATCTGCAAACCTCTTTGTCAGAAAATATGACAAATTAAGTATATTTTCAAGAAATTTTTTTTACCACGCTGTCCCTCTTTCCATGTTGCAGCTTATGTTTTAATAAAAAAGAAATTTTCAGCTCATTAAACGCCGTGAAGCTTCTTAAACGCCTTGAATTTCGTGCGAGATTTGTTGTTTCCCAAACTTATCAAGTCCAATTCCGATCATAATTCCTCCATTCAACACAACGTGATAAAATGTTTCAGCTGCATGACCCAATTAAGATTAGGAACTGCCCTACCCAAGTCTGCCAGGACATGTGAACGTTTTAAACAAACTTTTGGAATCCTTCCTTCACCTATACTCAAAAGCTCATCGATTTAATTAAAGCCATCTTTAATATGTTGTATATTATTCGAACATGGCTTAGTTCCAATCTCAACGCGTACCCTGTTGTGTGTGAAGGAATGCCCAAAACTGTCTTCAAGAACGTAGTGTGGATTACCTCTTCCTACTCACAATACTTTAAACCCGAGATCTCTATAGTGTAAAAAAGGCAGCTTAAAATAAGGCTCTGAAAGAGGATTAGTTTACAGCGCCTAGATTCCTACTTGGACCCTCGAAGGACTTGCAAAGATAACCCACGGCTATCTTTGCGACAGTAACTCTTTTGGTGCAGGCCAATGAAAAGGCG
Source organism: Belonocnema kinseyi (assembly GCF_010883055.1). Classification (NCBI taxonomy): domain Eukaryota; kingdom Metazoa; phylum Arthropoda; class Insecta; order Hymenoptera; family Cynipidae; genus Belonocnema; species Belonocnema kinseyi. Next base: position 53,716,044 of record NC_046662.1, on the reverse strand, counting down.
CCAGAACTTCCATTAAGCTTGCCCAGGTAGGACTGTTCTCGGACGATCTCTAGTTGAGTACCCTCAAACGTAAAATTTAGTATCAACAGTGGTTGATACAAAATTCTTAATTGTATTGACTTCCAGATACATCAATGTACTATATTAAGCAATATCATTACTTTTTCTATAGAGATCAATTCCAGTTTTAGTCAGTAGAACTATATCATTAACATTTGCCAAAAGATTAACCTTGATGAGGTGATCAATTGAAAATCCCCTAAGGTAACGACTCAGCAAAAAGCTTTCGAAATCCCCGATTGTTAAGGTAAAGAAAATCGAGCTGAGAAGCTCACCCTGAAGAACTTCACATTCTACGTTAATTGGGGACGTAGTGCCCTCTAGGGTGCAAATATAGATTCTAACTGCGTCATAGAGAATTTTCATTCGCCTGATCAATTTTGCGTCGACACCGAGGCTAAATCATTTTCGCCAGAGCAGATTTTGCTTGATTGAGAAAAAGCCTTTTTTAAAGTCAATAAAAATAGCAAAAATCTCAAGAGCAGGAGTGAAAAGATATATTTGTACAATAGAGCTTAAAATAGTATCTGTACAGCCTATGGCCGCCCTGAACCCCGCCTGGAATTCCGGTAAACGCTGACACTCATTTATACACGTCACTACTCTGACCATGAGGATCCATGCAAAACTGTAAACAATAAAGTGTACGAGCACAATGTCTCCATATGAGGCTGGATCCTTTTTTGCATTCTTTTTGAATGGCATGCACGTAAGAATATTTGCCTAATCTGAAAGAAACCTCAATCTCCCGGACCCTCCTGAAAAAACATTCAAGGTCATCCACTCCTACTTCTAGAAGCGACACCATAAAATTCCGCAGAAATGCCCTCTTCACCTAGAGCCATCACCAGATTACATTTGCGTATTACAGCATTTATTTCTGTTATGGAAATCAACCCGTGCAGAACAAGGTGTGTGATCACGAACGGAGCGAGGTCAGTCTAAGTTCAGAAGGGCACAGCGAGATAGCAAGTCTCGTCACGTGTTCAGGTCGATGCAATTTCCATACGCAGGTCTAATCTTAAAAAAGTTGACTGCTCTTCAGGATTCTGCAGAACCTATCGCTGCTTTAAGAGCATTATAAAAAGATTTTCGTAGTTTGCTTTTCTTGCATTCTTAGCGGAAAGAAAGTTAGTTTCGTCATTGAACGTTAGTCATGTAGGATATAATTTTTTTTTAAATATAGGTTTGAAGCCATAAAACACGAATAAATACGTGCGTTTTAAAAATTATTGAAACCGATTTCATATTGATCGGGGAACTAACCAGTTATTTTAAACGTCACAGAGGTTCACTCGAGGAGAAAATTGGTCCCAGACACCCTAAGGGTCAGGAACCAGTATTCTTGCCATCCGAAATCCTACTTAGTTCTTATGGGGCAGCAGATGCTACTCGAGATTGGGATCTGAAGAGACCTTTGCTGGAAGCTTTGGGGAAGATAATCATGAACAAGGTCCACGGAAATTAGAGATTTTCAGTTTCAAATGGATCGCCATTCCTCCAAGGAATAGAATTTGGATTCTTCTAGAGGAGCATTTAGAACTCAAATCGTGAAGGAACCGAATAATTATTATATAATAATTTTTCTATTGGTAAGCACATTTCACAAATGTCTCAATCTGCCATTTTCCCACTTAACTTTTTTGTAATTCATTATTACTGGGTTTACCTTATTTGTGACAATTAGCAAACAAAATTGATCAACTATTAATTTGCATGTCCGTTAAGAGTCTGTTACAAAAAATACTTTTTCCACTACAATTATTAGTTTTTAATATTTTATATTCGCGAACTATTGTAAAAATTAAAGAAAGTAACAATTAAAAAATCAATCATTGCTGAAATACAAAATTTTCTCAATGAAAAAATTGCCGACAATTTGAAAATGGGAAAATTTCAGAAAAATAAAGTTCCCAATGTTTATATTATTACCGAATTTGAAAAATCCGGAAATGATATTGCTCGCAGATGAAAATTTTCACATCGGAATCATAAAAAATGCTAAAATGATAATACTAAAGATAATAAATTAAACAATTTTATTAATTAATATATTTGTTATTTGATAAATTGTTTTAAATATGATTATTTGTATATTCCACTAAAAAATATTCTATACGAAAATCGCTTTGAAGGTCACATTATTTAATTATTTCTTATGTTCTATATTTATCTTTTCGTTATTTCTCTTCAGTTCAAATTATTTAAATTCAACTGTTTGTTAGAAATTAGTACTTTGGGCTGAGTTTAATTATTTTCTGTTCCAATACAAAATCACCCTTAGTTAATATATCAACTATTATATTTTTCGTTGTGAATTCATCCTTTTTGGTTAAATGAAATTTCAGCACTTGGTTAAAAGTTTCAACTACTTTCCAACAAATTACATTCTTTTTTGCTTTAAGATTTATAATTTTAGATAAAAATTCAAGCATTTGGTTATAATTCAACTTTTTTTTTGAAAATATAAATTTTCTGGTTTGAAATTCAACTGTTTTGTAACAAAATTTCTGTTTTTTAACAGAACATTCAACAATCTCATAGAAAATTATTGTATTTTGTGGAAAATTCTACTTTTTTGGTTTAAAGTTATTACATTTGTTAGGAAATTCATCTTTTTGGTTAAAAATTCAAATACGTAATTGACAATAACATTTTTGATTAAAAATCCAACTACTTGGTTAAAATTTGAACTAAAGCATTTTCAGAAGCGTTCCTAAATTTTCTCAACTTCATATTCCAGTTTTGAACTCACAAACGCATTCAATGTATCATTTTATAAATAATTATTGTTTAGATGTTTACATGCTCTTAATATGAAGCCTAATGTTCCATTTGAAGAGTAACAATATATTCCAAGTGGTTTATAAAATTAAGTTGAGGATCCATTTGAACACCTAAATGATTTACTTGGAAAATTCTTTTTATTATTACATCTTCAAATTTATATCAGAACATAATTGGACACTGCTTTTTGAAATATAAGATTATCTTACATTTCTCCATATTGGGATTGACACCTTTTCCCTTAAACAATTTTAAGAACTCCAGTGGTCCAATCTGTAGTTTTACACAATTTTAAATGAAGATTATTTTCGAGAATAATTTTGTGTCATCAAATAAAATTATTGAATTAGCTGTGTAGGAGTTTCCTACATCAATAAAAAAGACTTTCAACATAACCGGTTCTAGATTGGAACCATGTAGGACTCCTGACGTAAGTATTAATGGATTCAAACTATAGCCATCGACTTTGACAAAATGCTTTCTACTTAGCAGAAAATATTTTAGTAGCAAGATTTCATTTCGCGGCAGGACAGTTGACTGGGGCTTCTCTAACATAATGTTATGGGGAAGCTTATCAAAGCATTTTGCTATGTCAAGATTATATGACATCTACTTGTTCGCCTAAGTTTAGACAGTTCGACACCAATTGCGTAAAAATCGTAAGGTTAGAAATCGTAGAGCGGCCCTTGACGAACCCATGTTGACATACCAAAATATGTGACCTTGTCGAAGATGTGACAAATTATGCTCGACTATTTAAGGACTTTCACGAAATTTTTTGTAATAGAAATAGGTCCGTAATTTATTATTTGAATTTTTTCGGCTGGTTTGTAAATCGGGCAAAGTCTAGACTCCTTTCATATTTTTGGATTAGTACAATTTTCAAGAGCTGAATAGTAGATATAGCACAAAGGGATCACCAAACTGTCCACACATTGCTTTACTAGAAACCTTGGAATGAGATCATTACCTGATGGCAATGCATCTGAAAGGATTTAAGTCGCTTTTTTTATTTCAGGTGAGTCATATTTTATTTTGATCGCTATGTAGTTTGATATCTGATTTCTGAAAATAATCTGTCACTCGTGTGTGTGATCAGGTGTTTCATAAATGGTATTGACATACAAAGCAAATTGGTTTACAATGTCATACTTATGTCTTACAATTATCTTGTTATTTTTTCGAAAACCTGGTGAGAGCTTACTGAAAAAAGTTTTCAAACTCTTCCACTATTTATTAATAAAAACCATATAAAGTCCTTTTTCGCATCTCTGAGAAAAAATCAAACATATTTGCTTGTTGCAATTTTTCCGCAAGACAAGCTGGCTGCAATTAACAGCGCTACGAACAAATGTTTTATAAACAAATTCACATATTTGCACAGATTTCTTATAAATTTCATCAAATTTTGTAGCTAAAAATATATGTATAAGTACGACAGAGAAATTTGAAATATTAAAAACATGTATTTCAATACGTTTTACCTATCAGCAGGTATACACATTTCTTAATTTATTTATTATAAAGAATATTTTTTTTATATTTAATAGGAAATCCTATGCATATTATTGCCAAACGAAAAAAAATTTTCGGTCCATTTTAGACGATTAGTTGTGATGAAATTTCAAATTTTCGTATTTTAAATTCCATGTCGTCAAGAAATTTTTTTTAATAAAAACGGAATAAGAATTTTTTTCAAATTGTTTGATCCAATTAAGAATAAGCCACATTACCATTAAAAATTTTCAATTGTTTGATCCAATTAAGAATAAGCCACATTACCATTAAAAATAAAACTTATTTATACAAGTTACTTCTTCTAAATGAAAAAAACAATTATTTTTCACATTTAAAACGATTCCAACTTTGCCTAAAGTTTTCGAAAAAAGTTTGAGTGAAAAAAATTGGCTTACAATATTTTAGATATCTTATTAGGAATTTTATTAATGTTCTCGCTCATGTCCTTTTTTACTTTAAAAATGAGGCGCTTATGCCTTGTTATTTTGCCAAATTTTGGCGCTAATGCCTCAATCTAATGTCAATATTAAGGGAAAGTGATCTGAATCAATACATTCTCCTAACTCCTCCCAGCTCTTTAACAACTTCCTTTTCGACTTATTCAGTGTTTTATGTTTGAATTTTCTGCCTCTCTTTTCTCCCCATTGTCTTTATCCTCCATCTTCTGTTCTCACATTAAAATCCTATTATAAGCCTATTCTCTTCTTTACTTCCTTCCATCATTTCTTTCATCTACTATGCTCTCTCCTGCATATCGCCGTTCATACCAACGCCTACTATCTTCCAATTCTTTCCTCCCATTTTTACCTCTTCTACTATTAATCCTTCTTTTCATTATGTCCTCTCTTTCTTATCTTTTTTTGTTATGCATTAATTGTTTATCCTCGTCACCCATCCTGCCATTGCTCTCCATACTGCTCTCTATAGGTATTCTCGATACCTAAAATATGTTCTTCCCTTTTTCCTTTCCTCTTTCGCTATTTTCCTAAACTTATACTGCATCTTGCTTTCTACCTATGTCAAATCTTCCTCTATTCTATGCGAGCTTCTATGTAACATCCTCTTTTTTGTCATCACTACCCTTTTATGTTCCTATTTCCTTAGTTTCACCAGTAACATCTCTCCCCTTTTCATTATTTCCTTCCTACTATTCGCACTTCCTCTATTTTTGCCTTAGCATCAATTCTTTTTAGCACTTCTCATACTCCTTCATTTAGTTGCTTTCCCTATAATTGTAGACTTTTTCTCACTCTGTTTCTTTTTCTTTCTTTCCTTCCTGTATTTTTCATTATTCTTTCTGTTTTTCTTAGTCTTTACTTGTGCCCCCCCCCCCTATAAACTCCTGGTTTGAGTGCGTAATAATTTGAACAAATAAGCACAAAGTACGTATACAAATTTTGGTCAAAAATTGACATTAATCGTTTTGATCAACAGTCATCGCAGATGACTAACAAACGGGTAACATTCCAGCAGGCATCATGTCGTACAGTAATATTTATGCATGTATATGGTGTAATGTCAAAAAGAATACATTCCACGAAGTTGATACCTTGCGAAATATATGCAGTATTCAGAAAAATATTAAGTTATGTGAAAAAAGTTGGTTCAGTTCGGGCGCAAACTACACTTAGCAAAATTTTCTCTTGCGTTAAAAGGATGCTTTTTGACACAAATGGAAGTTCCTCTTGAATTTAAAGTTAAGAGGATTTTCATTTGTCACAAAAATAATCTTTTTAAAGGAAATATTTTCCCTTTGCAAAAACTTTTACGTAATCTTTCAGCCAAATAATTCTCTTTATGCAAATAGGATTTTCACGTAGTTCAGAACAAAACAGACAAGAGGTCCATTCTTTTGTTTCAAGATAACTTTTTCTGTGATCGTAAGAATTACTAGAATATAATATATAATATATAATATAATATAATTTCGATTCCTGAACTCCACTAAATGTTAGGTGTCGTCAACACTCTTTTAACTCCCTTGTGATCTGATTTCACAGTAGGAGCAGTAAAAAGAAGTTCAGGGTAATAGAGATTTTAACAGTAATGGTAGCAAAAAATAATTAAAACGAGTAGATGTTTTGCGATTAAAGGCAACCTGAATTGCTTAAAATATGTCCAGGCCTTCGAGGATTCTTAGAAAGTGATAAAAGCATGTTTTATTTTAGATTTAAATTCCAAATTCAAAGATTGTACTCTTGAAAACTAACAATGTCACTGCCTGGAGTCTTTACCTTATTGCTTCAAAAATTGATCTACCTTTTTTTTCAAAATACAGCACTTTTCCTTGAACCGCTCGAATTTTTGCTTGAATTCTGCATAAGCTGTTTTATTTTTGGGCTTATTATTTTCTAGTAAAACTTTTTTTTCGGAAAATAGACGAACCCTCCCCCCTATCTATAATAAACTTCAGGATTTCTTGATTCGTAAAATATTTCTTTGTGTCAACGGTCAAAAGTCATTGGCACTCAATCAAAGAAAATATTTAAAATAAAATGAATCCCTGCCAAATTAATCTTTCGTTCATATGAAAATTTAATGATTTTCAATAATATGGTCAGATTCAGATCTCTCTCTCTCTTTCTCTCTCTCCTATATGACAATCCAATAAGAACAATAAATTAAAAGTCATTATTTGAGTTCGAAAGCTAAAAACGCCATTTTGTGAAACTTATTTTTATAAGGTTGGACGCTAATTAAAATCAACATTATTAAATCTTAGTGGTACGTGTAGTAAATTTAACTTATAACGAGATAAACGTTAATTGGCTCGAAAGGAAAAAAAAAAGTTGATACAGTAAACACGTCTTAGATAAATATGCTACTCCCCTCCAATTGCTATTGCAAACAGTGAAATAATTTTATCGTTACACGCCAGTAGCAGATTTCTCGTACAACAGTTTCACTTAACTGGCAAAAATGAGTGTAGTTGGTACTCTGGAATTCGTTCTGGCGCTTTGTGTTAGTTCTGCTGGTAAACATGTTATTATTATTATTATTATATGCAGACCCGCACAACAAACAATCTCATTTATATATAATTGTTTAAATCAAAAAGACATCGCATATATCAATGCACAAAAAGTTGCGAAAGGTTGTTACGGTGGTAAATTTTTTCATATTTTTTTTTGGATAATACATTTTCGAATTGCCTTTATTCAGAATATATAATTTGGCAAAAAAGTTCAATAAAAATTGACAATTTTCTAATAAATCAATTTATTTCCGCGGAACGCGCATGTTTTATTCATTTTGTGAAACAGAAACATTAAAATCTTTGTTTGTATGTTTTAGTTTGCCTTGGTGTAGAGAATGCCGTAAACAAAACAATATGGACATTTGATGCTTCAACAAACTTTATTCCTGATGTTCATATTCAGCGCAAAGTTAAGCCCACGGGTCGTATAATGCTAGTGGCAAGGGCTGATTGGATTATTGGATGGGTACGCAGATCACGTATTGCTCCAATATTTGATAAAGAAGGGAAAGTACTTTTCAAAAATATCTATACAGGAGAGAATGTAGTAGTTGATGATGATGCTAGAATTATAGAAGCCTTAGGTATATTTGGATCTTTGCCACCAAACACACAACATGTTGATAACTTTGATATCCCGAGACACATTAACCTTGGAGCACATCCAGATTATAGCTGGATGAATCACGGACTGTTTTAACTCAAAAGTAAAGATAAATATATAATTTAAAAAAATTTCGCTTGCACTGGTGGCAGCAACTGTGCAGTGACACTTCCCCCATAAAGTCGCAAATGTAAAGCACCCACAGAAAACCATAAGTGTGAAACTTTTCATATTTTATTTTGTATAATAAAAATTCGCATTGTACCTTTATTTGCTTCGTATTTTTTTTTGCAGTTTTCCTCTTTCTTGTCCAAACTTCTAGGCAAGTGCGAGCGCTTTTATTTAAAATCGGACAGTAGACTGTGAAGGATACT